>NW_011889273.1:43552-45656 GCF_000151845.1 Pteropus vampyrus | reverse complement strand
CGGGGCGGGGGGCGGGTCAGCGCTCTCAGGCGCATGCGCACACGGTGTGGGCAGCGACGCGCCGCTGGGGACACCGAGGCCGGGAGCGGATGGGGTCCCCTGACAAAGGTCCCAGAGCTCGTGGGGACGGCTCCCGATCTAACTAGCGCCCCAGACCGCTCGGGCCCTGACAGTCTCTGGACACCACGGGCACTGTGTGGGCTGACCGGTCACGTGTCCCCCAAACGTGACAGCAGAATCTGGAAGTAAAGGGCTGGGGCCTGTAAGTCCAGGGCCTGTGGCTCTGAGCCTTGTGTCCAGAGCACGTCCCTGGATGTCAACATCTGATTGGAAATGTGACCCCATGATGTCCCGATCACAGCCTGCTTCTGCCCGAGTACACCACCCTCCACCCTACCTGCTCAGAGTGCAGACAGAAAGCCACTGAGAATGGCACACACCGTCACAGCAGATGTCCGCTTTAGACATGCTGTGTTTTTCCAAAAGGCCTTGGGGACAGAAATATGCCAAACCAAAGCCAGCCAATTTCCCTTGCCTCGGCTTTTAAATAAAACTTATCATAACGTCTTAGAGTTCTCTCTGTCTGCTTGTATATACATAAGCTGGAAAACTTATAAAAATGTGCCCTTCCCTGCCCTCCTAACGGAACATTTCACGACAGGGAAGTGGCACTGACTTGATGGCACACGGCAAAGACGCTGCGTGTGACAGCTGTGGCCCGGCCATAGCCCACCGCGGACCTTTGCCAGGGATCACCCCTTCTCTGGGGCGAGTGTGAGGAGGGGGAGGGCCACCCCGCACCCCGGGGGCCAGAGGAGCAGGCACGTGACAGCGGTGGGAGCTGGCCACCCCGCACCCCGGGGGCCAGAGGAGCAGGCACGTGACATCGGGGCTGGGGTGACGGGGCCGGCACGGCAGGTACCTGCACGACGGGGTGGACGGGGGCGCTGGGCGCCTCCTGCTGCGAGGCCTCCTGGGCCAGGCTGGAAGCCACGAAACTGAATCCTCGGAACAGGTGATGAGCGTTGGCGCTGGGGGGGACGCCAGGCGAGTCTGCAGGTAACAAGGGCGACGTCAGTCTTTCGAGGGGAGCCGGGGGGTGCGGCCCCACCAGGTGTGCGGTGTGCGTGGTGTGTGCACATGCGCAGTGTGTGGTGTACAGGTGTGTGTGTGTGGTGAGGTGTGTGAGGTGCGTGCGGCGCGTGTGTTGGAGGAGATCACACGCAGGTCTAGGAACGCAGAACCACAGGAAGCTGCACTGTATTTGGGGCCGTGCCAGTGGCTGGGTTTCTATGCGGCGAGAGGGCCCAGAACGAGAGCTCTCGGAACCTCGCTGGCATCACTTACTGCGTACTCTTCACCACGAGCCTGCGCCCCCGCCACTGGAGACCCAGACAAAAGCCACCGGGACCTCAGGGTGGGGCTGTCAGCTCGTGGACCCGTGCACACGAGCCTCCTTCAGAGCGTCTGGGCTCAGCAGGCGCCTGGCACAGGGAGGGACCCCAAGGAGGGGAGTGGTGGGGATGAGGGACTGGTCCTGTCCCGCCTGCTGCCCCATCTGCCGGGCTGTGGGCCAGCGAATCTGCTATTCAAGGACCAGCTGTGAGAGGTGCTCCTGGTCGGGGGCAGGAGAGTGACAAGTAATTCCCTTTGACTGTGACTTCCCTGAGCGAAAGGGCAGACAGCTCACATTTGGCGCCGCGGCTAGTCGGGCACAGTGACGGATGGCATGGCGGGCATTTAAAGTGCTTTACAATCATCTGGGGGATGCTGATTTTTAGGGCTGTACTTAAAAAGGGTAAAAAAATACAGATTGGATAAAAGAAAATTTAAGAGTACAATCAATTTTTGTTGATCCCATGAGTATTTTCTGACTTGTGCAAAATAGTTGATGGTTTTTCGATCTTAGACTGGCTTCGCCCCCTAGTGTGTTCCAGTGGGTAGCTGGTGTGCGACCGGGGACGCTAAACCAGCTTTAGCTGAAAGAACTCAGCGAAAGCTCCGTGTGGCGACTCCCCGTGGCACCCAGAAGCAGCGTCCTCCCTGTGGGAGCCGCAGCTGCTCAGTGGGCCCCCCGCCCGCCCCTCATGAGTCCCACGAGAGC
>NW_011889273.1:41222-42697 GCF_000151845.1 Pteropus vampyrus | reverse complement strand
CTGGTCCTGTCCCGCCTGCTGCCCCATCTGCCGGGCTGTGGGCCAGCGAATCTGCTATTCAAGGACCAGCTGTGAGAGGTGCTCCTGGTCGGGGGGCAGGAGAGTGACAAGTAATTCCCTTCGACTGTGACTTCCCTGAGCGAAAGGGCAGACAGCTCACATTTGGCGCCGCGGCTAGTCGGGCACAGTGACGGACGGCATGGCGGGCATTTAAAGTGCTTTACAATCATCTGGGGGATGCTGATTTTTAGCGCTGTACTTAAAAAGGGTAAAAAATACAGATTGGATAAAAGAAAATTTAAGAGTACAATCAATTTTTGTTGATCCCATGAGTATTTTCTGACGTGTGCAAAATAGTTGACGGTTTTTCGATCTTAGACTGGCCTCGCCCCCTAGTCAGTGTGTTCCAGTGGGCGGCTGGTGTGTGACCGGGGACACTAGACTTGCTTTAGCTGAAAGAACTCGGCGAAAGCTCCGTGTGGCGACTCCCCGTGGCGCCCAGAAGCAGCGTCCTCCCTGTGGGAGCCGCAGCTGCTCAGTGGGCCCCCCGCCCGCCCCTCATGAGTCCCACGAGAGCCGCGAGGCTCCCGTCCGCTCGCAGCCCCACTGACATGCTCACCGTGGGTGGGAAACGGGCTTGTCCCAATAGCCCAAACCAAAGGGACGAGTGGATCCTCAGTCCCAACTGTATCCACGTGGTATTTTGTACTCGACCACCCATCTGTTTCTTGATCATCTCCCAAACATCACAACTCATTTCAGATTCAGAAGCAGTAAGAGCCCCGTACCACATGAAGTGGCCACTAACCGCGACGGGCCGCGGTGGGCCTGCCCGGATCTCCAGGGGCTTGTCCATGTGCTTTATTAAAAACCACCACACCGTGACTGTCATGGACTGAACTGCACCCCCAAATTCCCATGCTGAAGCCTGAACCCCGAGGGTACTGGGATCGGGCATGTCGGAAGCCAACCACGGTTAAGTGGGGTCACCAGCGTCCTAAGCAGAAGACACAGCAGCGCCTTTGTCTCCGTGAGCACGGAGGGAGCCGCCTCAGATGCCAAGACAACGTCCGCTGTTGAAGCAGCTCGGCCTGTGGCGCTGTGTCATGGCAGCCTGGGCAGACTAAGACAATGACCACACCTACGACAGTTAACGTCAGTTCATCAGGGTCACAAAATGATAACTTTTAAAGGGAGCCGACCAGATCGGACTGAATTTGATAGACCTTGAGGGTAAGTTTAGACAGACCAGGAAGGCTAAGTTTGTACATCTGTCCGCTACGCTGAGATCCAGTAGCTAATACTGGTTTTTGTTTTTTGCATGAAGATGTGGTTCACAAACATATACGCTTAGCTGACAGCCTCTTTTTTCTCATAAAATCTAACTAAATGAGAGATTTTCGTTGTCTCGAACTCCTTTTCTGGCGCTTGCCTTGGTGTGTCCTTCTGAAAGAGGTGGTCACCTGACTGACCAC
>NW_011889273.1:37985-40732 GCF_000151845.1 Pteropus vampyrus | reverse complement strand
GCGTAAGGGTTGGAGGATGTGCTATGTGTTCTTCATTTCAGCCTTTTTCTGGCAGAATTTTCTGTCCAGTGGAACATGACCGGACAGCCGCGATGCGCCCCGCCCCAGGCCACTGCGGGGTGGAGCCCTGCGATGGGGCACCCTCCCCCGCCCTGGCGACCTTGGGGCCAGCACCCGGGGCCCTTCAGCTCTGTGGGGACGCTGTGGGGACGCTGTGGAGGTGCCTCCTGCAAACGCTCCAGGGTTCTCTGTCGCTTGCACACCTGCTCTGGCTGTCCCCACATTCGGGCGTCCAGATCAATCTGCTCACGTGGGTGGGGCTGGCTCTCATGTCCCTTTACACAGTTTAGGGACTTTAACGGGTCCTTTGGAACCGGCCCTTCCCAGGGCCACGTGTGGGGCCGTGTATGGGGCCGTGTGTGAGGCCGTGTGTGGGGCCGTGTGTGGGGCCGTGTGTGGGGCCGTGTGTGGGGCCGCGAGCCTATTTCGTGGACGGGACCCTGACAGCGCACAGGAAGCCCACTGTGCCCCACCCGTAACGGCCTTCTCAGAGGCGCCCTCCACCCGGCGATGCTTTCGATCCTCGAGGCAGGGCCAAGACTTGTTTTGGGGGACGTTTCCACTTAGGGAACACCACAAAGCGTTTGGGACCGGGCGTGGTAGTGGGTGGACGGGGCTGCAGGTGGAGAGGGAGGTTTGAGGCGCCAGTTGGAGGAGGGGTTCAGGGTACAGTGGCCGTGGGCACCAGGGAGGGGCAGGGCCTGCAGCGACCCTGTTCCCAAAGGAGGCCGAGGGGGCCCCCCCGGAGAGGATGTAGTTGGGTCGCCTGGGAACGTGAGTCACAGCGACGGCCATCGTGCAGAGCCGTGCACCTGGCCGGCCGCACGCCAGCAGCGGGGCTCGGGAGCCAGGAAGGCCTTGCTGTGACCATTCGGCATGGGCCTTCCCAGTCCTGCCGGGTCAGAGGGGCTCGGGTGGTGGCCGAGACCCCCACTCCCAGAGCCGTTCTCGGGGCCTCTGTTGCCATGTGCCTGGAGCTCAGCGCTGAGTCGGGGGCCCCAGGGGTGGGGGGCGTCTGGGGAACGAACGGTCGCCCTTGCTGAGATCCGCCCTGAATCTCTCAATCGCACGGAGAAGCGGATTTCACACTGAGAGCACCGAGGCCAAGGCAGGCTGGGCGACGCGGCCCGGGTCGAGAGCTTCTAAGGGGCAGAAGGGGGGAACGGCTGGGGCCAGGGTTACAGAAGCGCCCAGGATCGAGGTCCAGCTGCAGGGAGGAGGGTGCCGCATGCCCTGGTCCCTGCCCGGGACGCAGCCTCCCCGAAGCCCCCTGGCCCGAGGAAGCTGCAGGTGCAGCTGCCCAAGCAACGGCGACATCCGCGGTCTGGGACCTGGAGGCTGGTCTGACCGGTGACCGCCGGGTCCACGATCAGGGGTCTGGAGGCTGGTCTGAGCGGTGACCGCTGGGCTCCCGCTGGCATGTGCACTCGGGAGCCCTCAGCGAGGACTGAGCGAACTCAGACCCGACTGGTTCGGCCATTCCTTGCGCTGCACGAACAGGCTGCTTAAGGTCCGCCAGAAACAGGAAGACGCTGCCTGTCCTGGCGACATTGTCAGGCGGGACAAATGCCTGGATGCCTGAACCTGCCACAGGAAACTGGACACGCATGGGCAGCTCTGTGCCCAGTATGAATGTGCTCATGGCCAGGACCCCCGGCCACGGCTCGGCCCGTCCCCTCACGCCAGAGGCCCCCTTCTGTGACATTCACGCTGGGTTATTAATCAGTGTCTGTTCTGGACACATCAGAGTCACGTCCTCCCCCTCTGTACGCAAGTGTCCTCCAGGGGCTTCCCAGACGAGGGTGGGGGGCGGGGGGTGTGTGTGCGGGGAGCACATGGCCGGGACCCTCTACCTTCACTGTCAGGGACTGATTTACATAAGAGATCGTCTCTCTCTCTCTCTCTCTCTCTCTCTCTCACACACACACACACACGGGTTCTCACCTAATCCCAGCGAGAGACGTTTTGTATCTGGAAGCTGAGACTCACACAGCTCAGTTCCTCTCTTCACCCCAAGTCCACGCCACAGGACCCCACAGGGCCCCACAGGACCCCACCGGGGCAGGAGGGAGGGCAGGTGTCTCTCACTCCTGCCCCCGCTTCGGAGGAAGACCAAACAGTCCCCTTAACCCAGTGCTTCTGACCGAGGCGGTTCTGCCCGCCACAGGACAGCTGGGCTGTCACAACTGTGAGTGTGACTGACGTCCAGCGGGTAGAGGCTGGTGGCACCGCTGACCGCCCGCCATGCCCAAGATGGCCCGCGGCCTTGCCTCCTGCCTCACCCTCAACAGCAGAACCGTTACCAGCCTTGTTACGAAGCGGGAGGCAGTGCAGATGGCCGGGGCCACAGCTCCCCGGACCCCTCCACAGCTCTGCTCGTCCGGTGTTGCCCCCACCCCTCCCTCCCTCCCAGAGAGGAGACCGGGGCCTCCAGGATGCAGGCTGCCCACGAACGCACAGGCGCTACCTCCGACCCGGCTGACCCCTGAGGCCACACATTCCCGTCATCCACCTGCCTTTGCCCAAGAGCAGCTCGGTCGTCCAGGCCGGGAGGCTGGTCCCCTGCAAGGGGACGCCAGTCCCGCTTAGCAAGTCTTCACCATAAGGAGACAGGATTCAACAGAAGTGGACTGGTGCCCTGGCCGGGTGCTGCCGGGTCCTCGGTTTGAGTGGGGAGCACTACGCCC
>NW_011889273.1:37173-37935 GCF_000151845.1 Pteropus vampyrus | reverse complement strand
CACACACACGGGTTCTCACCTAATCCCAGTGAGAGACGTTTTGTATCTGGAAGCTGAGACTCACACAGCTCAGTTCCTCTCTTCACCCCAGTCCACGCCACAGGGCCCCACAGGGCCCCACAGGACCCCACAGGAGCAGGAGGGAGGGCAGGTGTCTCTCACTCCTGCCCCCGCTTCGGAGGAAGACCAAACAGTCCCCTTAACCCAGTGCTTCTGACCGAGGCAGTTCTGCCCGCCACAGGACAGCTGGGCTGTCACAACTGTGAGTGTGACTGACGTCCAGCGGGTAGAGGCTGGTGGCACTGCTGACCGCCCGCCATGCCCAAGATGGCCCGCGGCCTTGCCTCCTGCCTCACCCTCAACAGCAGAACTGTCGCCAGCCTTGTTACGAAGCGGGAGGCAGTGCAGATGGCCGGGGACCACAGCTCCCCGGACCCCTCCACAGCTTTGCTCGTCCGGTGTCGCCCCCACCCCTCCCTCCCTCCCAGAGAGGAGACTGGGGCCTCCAGGATGCAGGCTGCCCACGAACGCACAGGCCCTACCTCCGACCCGGCTGACCCCTGAGGCCACACATTCCCGTCATCCACCTGCCTTTGCCCAAGAGCAGCTCGGTCATCCAGGCCGGGAGGCTGGTCCCCTGCAAGGGGACGCCAGTCCCACTTAGCACGTCTTCACCATAAGGAGACAGGATTCAACAGAAGTGGACTGGTGCCCTGGCCGGGTGCTGCCGGGTCCTCGGTTTGAGTGGGGAGCACTACGCCC
>NW_011889273.1:34813-35934 GCF_000151845.1 Pteropus vampyrus | reverse complement strand
GCGCTGTGCACGCCCGCCGTGGCCCCCGGCCTCCTCCGAGCTCCTGCGGGTACACAGGGCTGGCGCCTGCGGGGGCTCCACCACGCACCGGCAGGTCTCCCGGTGACGCTGGCTGCTCCACTCTGAGTCTCATGCCTCGGTTTCCCCCAGGACTCCCTTGTGCCTCACTGAAGCACAGCTGACGGTTTTAGAGCATAAGCAGAACAAGGCCAGCACCGGTTCTCGCACGCACAAAAGTCGCCCGGTAACGAATATCAAACAGTCCCAGCGAGGGTCTCGGCCTCGGCCGGGAGGGAGGAAGCCGTGGGCCGACGTCCGCCCAGAGAGGGCGCGTGCAGCCGCCTCCCCCGCCGTGGGGCCGTCTCGGGGCCGTGTCTCGGCACCGGCTCACGCGGCCTGGCCGGGTGCTGTCTGGGGAGCTCCGCTTCCGTCGGTGCTAACGCTGCGTTCTCGGCACAGCTGCGGCCCCAGGGAAGTGAACGCGGCCCGAGCCGGACTCTCCCGACGCTCTCGGTCCACGGTGACCTCTAGCTGTCCACTGAGCCGTCTGACGGAGCAAGTTTCCAGGAAGGAGCCCCCCCCACGGGCCCATCTGCCGGGCCCCGAAGCCGAGCCGACGGCAGCGCAGGGCAAGCAGAGGCCGCGGCCCCCGTGTCCGAGCCTGTTTATTCTGCTGCCGCCGGGGTCCCCGGGGACGAGTGTTAGGGGACAAGTGCCTAAAGGACACACGTCTGCTGGCAGTTTGGGGACACAGAAGCAAGCAGGAAGCAGAAGGGTAAGGGTCCCCGTACTCCAGGCTGGGGTGAGGCCGGCGCAGGGCCCCCAGGCCGAGCGCCAACGGGGAGCTGGCTTCTCACGGTCCTGCCGAGCGGCTTCGTGGCAGAGGGGACACCTCTTGGTCACAACGGTTTTTGCGAACGCGACTCCACTGTGGTTTTCAGTTGTCAGAGTTGCTGAACAGAGGCTGACACGTCTGGACGGACAAGTCACTGAGCGACGCCGCCTGTTAGATGCCCGTAAGCGTCTCGCCCTTCGCGGTCCGCTTTCTGAAGCGCGGGCCAACGGCTTGCCGGGGTGTGTCACGGGGGTCGAGCTTGGCTGTGACGAGGCAGCGGCTCCTA
>NW_011889273.1:32607-33218 GCF_000151845.1 Pteropus vampyrus | reverse complement strand
CCACTCATGTGCCTGGGGACCGTGGCGGCAACTTACGTTCCAGTCGATGGTGGCGAAGAAAGGATGACGCTTGATCTCCTCCACTCCGTCGCTGCCGGCACCTGTGACGGGGACAGGCGGCGAGTGAGCACCAGGACGAAGGTGTCGGCAGACGCCTTCCCTGCGAGATTTTAAATACTCGATGACCTAGCAGGGAACCCGCCCTGGAGGGCGACTCCGGGAACCTTTCCGCAGAGAATTACTTCGAAAGCGAATTGGCACTTGGTTGACATAAGTAAACATCGATTTTAATACGTGCCGAGGTTTCTTAAGCAGGACGGATCAAACAGAAGTGGCCTTTCAACTGTTCTGTCTTTAGTTTGTGGAGAAGGGACGTCAAACAGGTTGGAAAAAGTGCCACCACTCTGCGTGACAACAGTGACTCCTGGACGGCACGCGAGCCCGCGGTCCCCGTGCTGGGACAGTGCATGAGAGTGTCCCCACCCCCACCGCAGGGCCTTCTGCTGTCAGTAAACGCGAGGGAAGAGCTGGGGCATGTCCCCTCCGCGGCGGGCACAGGGCTTACCCAGACGGTTGCAGGGGTTCCGCTTGAAGAGAGCTCGCAGCAAGCT
>NW_011889273.1:31271-32557 GCF_000151845.1 Pteropus vampyrus | reverse complement strand
GTTGCTGAACAGAGGCTGACACGTCTGGACGGACAAGTCACTGAGCGACGCCGCCTGTTAGATGCCCGTAAGCGTCTCGCCCTTCGCGGTCCGCTTTCTGAAGCGCGGGCCAACGGCTTGCCGGGGTGTGTCACGGGGGTCGAGCTTGGCTGTGACGAGGCAGCGGCTCCTACAGTGGCTGACAGACACAGGAGCACGAGCAGGCTCACGGCCGATGCGGGGTTGGGGGAGCAGAAGCTGAGGTGGGGGACGGCTCCCCAGCCCCGGGCCGGGCCACGGCGGCTGAACGCGTGGTTCTGAGCGGATCTCCGCTGGGAGGGCCCCCGCCTTGTCCGTTCCCACTCACATTCTCTGACCGCACACCCGCTGTGCACCTGCCCTGTGGCTGGGTGATGACAATCTCACGCACAGTGTCCTCGACCGCGATGGCATGGCACCCTGCTCCCCGTGACACGCAAGCGCCGAGGCCCATTTATCAAGTCAGTGATGAGCACGGGGAGGTGTCCGAGCCCCACTCAGCACCGCTCAGACGCAGAGGGAGCGGGCGCCTGCTGTTCCTGGTCCCCGCCTGTCGCCTCGGCAAATGTGGACGTGACCGCGAACTTGCTCGGTCCTAGAGAATCGCAAGGGCCTCTCTCCGAAACCAGTGCCAACGAAAATGAACGAAAGGAAACACGAAAGCGACACGGGGCCTCCCAATCGCGGCTGTAGCCCCATCGCTGTGGTGACGGCGGGAGGGCCACCCTCCTGGCTCGCGGGACCCGACACCGTGCCCAGCTGCACAGCCAGGACGAGCCGCGTGCAGAGCCAACTCGCGGGGCGCCTGCTCGGAGCTGCGCGGCCCTGGGCTTTCCGGATGCTCGGAACACAGCTGGCACTGCGTCCACGGCCATCGTGGTGTCACGGCCCCAGAGCTGCCTTAGCTCCGCCTGTGCCCCTTCTCGGCGGAGACCAGTGGCCCTCGCAGTGGCCCCTCCTGAGCCGAGTCCTCGTGTTAACTGGTCACCTGGAGCCGGTGGCCGGGACTTCCTTTCCTCCCAGCTGCAGCCCACGGGACTGCCCATCGCCCACTGCATCCCTGTCCAGCCGCTGCCCCAGGCCCAGCTGGTCACCCTCCCTCCCCCGCCCAGGCGGTCCTCAGGTTTGCCAGGCGGGTCTGTGCGGGAGGGGGAGTGGAGCTCCAGAGAGACGGGGGGCCGGGGGGTCCCCATCCCCAAGCTGCCACTCACAGAGCCCCCGCAGCCCGGGCCCTCGGCACTCACTCACTTATGGGGATTTATCAAGCG
>NW_011889273.1:23884-26526 GCF_000151845.1 Pteropus vampyrus | reverse complement strand
GGTGGCCCGTGAGTACAGCCTGTAAGTAATGTCTGTAAAAACAAGACGGCACGAGTGACCCCGCCCCTGCCCTGCCCCCGCCCCGGGCTCATGGCTCAGAAGACACAGGCGGACGCCCGCCGGGGGGAGCTGCGCAAACACAGGACCCTGAGTGCAGGCTCCCCGTCCCACAGGCAGCCCTGATGACAGGGACGCTGGGGCGGTGGCCTGGGACTGCAGGGTCTTACCGGGACGACGTGTCCACCTGACCACGTCCGATGAAAGGGACTAGGGTGGCGGCAACCACAAACCCTTTTCTTAAAAAGACACTGAATCCAACAGAAACGTCTAAAAGCACTGACCCCACCTAGTGTCTTTATCGCTTCAAACTCGACGAGACAGACTCAGGGCAGGTGCCCCTACGATCCGGCCGACCTGCCCACGTCCTGAGTCTTCACTGCACGTGTCTCTGCCCCTTCAAAATCTACCCTCTGGTGTTTTTCCCTCTGTTATGAAAATCTTGGGAGATACATCAACGCAGAGAAACCAAAAAAAATCTCCTGTAACCCCATTATCCAAGGAGAGCCCCAGCTAACATTTGCTCTCTCCCGCGAATGCTTTCTTCAAGCTGTTTTTTTTTTAAAAAATATAGATAAGGTTTTGTATACTAACTTTTCACAGAATAGTACAAAACCTTTCAATGCTTACATAACCTTCATAACATCACTTACACGTGGATACGCCAAAGTTTAACGGTGTATCTACTGTCGGACACTTCGAATGTTTCCAGTCCTCATTATAAGTAACACTGAAACGTACATAAAAGTTTTCCTAAGATTGGGGGTCACCTTTATGGCAGTCTTCCAGGAGCGAAATCACGAGCTTAAAGAAATGAACGTATTTAAGGCCTTGTTAATATTACTGGTCTACTTACTGAAAAGTAGAATTTTAAAATAAAAATTTAAATCCCTGCCCATTCAGATGTCTGAGGCCTGCTCGACCATTCAGTGAAGGCACACAGAGCAGACAGGCTGCAGGCAAACAATCATCATGTATAAAAAAAACGAGACTAAGGGGGTCCAGTGAGAATCTAAAAATAGACGCACACAGTAAATGCAAAGGCTGGCACTCGGGCTGGCAGATGAGCTACTCGTCCGATAAAACAGGACACTCTGTATAAGCCGATCAAGCAAATTGAAATCTCTCTTAAAACAGAATTGCGTTAGTAAAAGAAATTCTCTTCCTGTTGTTTCCCCTCGTCTCCCTCTGTCCCTCTTTCTTTCCTGAGTCCAGTGTGAATGATTCCACGTTGGCGCGAGCCTTGCTGGCCACGTGAGACGAGAAAGCCGTTCACTTGCTCACTTGACTCTCGCCGTTTACTCTGCTACCCAGACAGCGCCCTCCAGACGCCCGTATGTCACGTTTGCTCCGGGCCAGCGACACATCGCACACGTCTGCCGGGTGACATGGCGACTCGCTAACGCTCGGGGTCCAGAGCCTTGTGGTCTCCACCCCCTCTTCCTGCCTCGGCAGCCGGCTGCGCAGTGGGAGGCCCCTCACCACTCCCGAACCCACAGAACATCCAACGCGACGGTGTACGCGGGTGTCCGATCAACGCTTCTTGGAGGTGACGATGGTGGTGGCCAAGGACAGTTCCAAGGACATCTGCCCCGCAGAGAGCCAGACACAGCCGGCACTCCGAGCCTATGGGGCAGAGCAGCGGACCCAGAGACCAAGTGGCCGATGCCCCCCGAGGCCCTGGGACCAGCCTCAGGCTCCCCAGCCACACCTCGGCACCAGAACCACGGCTGGGGCAGCCCGTGGTTCTGCAGCCAGGGCATGTGCGGTGGGAGACGGGCGGGCTGTCGCTGCGGGGGTGGCTGGGAATGCGCACGTGCCTCCTCGGACCTGGGAATGCGCACGTGCCTCCTCGGACCTGCTCAGATCCCTGTGGTGGCTGGGAATGCGCACGTTCCTCCTCGGACCTGGGAATGCGCACGCGCCTCCTCGGACCTGCTTGGATCCCTGTGGCCTCAGCCTCCTCCTCTGCGGAATGCACGAGACGGAGGGGCCTGGGCAGCCCTGGGGCACCACGAGGCCGCGCTGATCCGGTGGCGGAGGGCGGGCCGTCAGAAGTCTGCTGCACGCTGGGTGGCCGAGCACGGAGCCCGGCTGGCAGGGCAGGGAGGGCCACGCGGGGGCGGGACGGGGCGCTAGCACCATGTCCATCACGACGACGGATACCCGGTGTGGACGGTGTCTGGGTATATGCTCTGTGAACACGTGATCTCAAGAAAATTCAAGTTTCTGAATGTCGATGCAAAAACCTTTAGCTCCTTGTATAGTTTGGCTCGTGATAGTTTTTACGACTAAGTAGAAGGATTTTGAAGAAAAACGTTTCACGGGAAATCACTGCATCCTGTGCAATCCCCACGTTAAACCTGTGCGTGCACTAAGTATAAAGAAGGCTGACCCTTCACGTAGCTGTGTCCTTGGTTCAGGACGGTGGGGACGCGGGGCAGGCAGGGGCGGTGTGGTGGAAAGGCCGGGGGTGGGGCTGGTGGCCGCCTCCGTGTCCTGAGTCACGCATCTGGCCTTGCTCTGCGGGGCGAACCCCGGTCTCTGAGCCAGCCTGGGGGAGCGCGGGGCGGCGGGGGCGGGCG
>NW_011889273.1:21570-22424 GCF_000151845.1 Pteropus vampyrus | reverse complement strand
GCTTCCACCGGAAGGGACGATGCTGGTTCGGGGCACACGGTGGGGCGTGTGTGTTGGTGAGGCCAGGCCCGGGTCGACCCCGGGGCCTGTGACTAGGTCACCTGGCATGGCAAAGGGGACCCTGCAGGTGTGGCTGTCCAGAGCCCTGGGACGGGAGGTTATCCTGGGTCACCAAGTGGCCCCGTGGAGCAGCAGGACACGACTGAGGACGGGGCGAGACCAGAGTCCCTGAGGTGGGAGCTGCTGCGCTGCTGACCCCGGAGAGGGAGGGCGGCCTCGAGCCCAGGGGCGTGGTGGCCCGGGTGGGGCTGGAGGCCAGGGGACGGCTGCTCCCTGGGGCCTCCGGCTTTGCAGGGCTCAGGCGAAGTCACCGAGGGGGACCGGCGCCGTTTACAAACCTGTGATCTTGATGTGTCCCTCTTCGTCCAGGAGGATGCTGAAAGACGGGAAGAAAACAGATGGCCGGTCAGCCGCGGGCCGGCTGGGGGCGTGTGGGCCTCGGGGGACGCCCCGGGCCCTCGGGCGCAGTCCCCCGGGCACGTGCTGCCTGCAGACGCGGGGTCCAGGGCCAGCTCCCTGGCCAGCTGCTTCTGTGAGGTCAGGGCGGCTCGGGTCTCAGCATTCAGGGAGGCAAAGGGCCCGTTACCCAGGGAAACGCTGGGGACTTAGGTTTGAGGGCTTAATCCCACGGGCCCCCCAGACTGTCTCGTGTGAGCAAGAGGCTGAGAGGGCCCTGGCCTGTGGGCACCCAGGACCCCCGAGCGGGCACGTCCTGCCCCAGACAGGCCCTCTGTGTCCAGGGGCCGCTCCTGATCCCCAGATCTCCACGAGCCCCAAGCTGACCTTGGGGGCCT
>NW_011889273.1:17300-20695 GCF_000151845.1 Pteropus vampyrus | reverse complement strand
TGGCCGGTCAGCCGCGGGCCGGCTGGGGGCGTGTGGGCCTCGGGGGACGCCCCGGGCCCTCGGGCGCAGTCCCCCAGGCACGTGCTGCCTGCAGACGCGGGGTCCAGGGCCAGCTCCCTGGCCAGCTGCTTCTGTGAGGTCAGGGCGGCTCGGGTCTCAGCGTTCAGGGAGGCAAAGGGCCCGTTACTCAGGGAAACGCTGGGGACTTAGGTTTGAGGTCTTAATCCCACGGGCCCCCCAGACTGTCTCGTGTGAGCAAGAGGCTGAGAGGGCCCTGGCCTGTGGGCACCCAGGACCCCTGAGCGGGCACGTCCTGCCCCAGACAGGCCCTCTGTGTCCAGGGGCCGCTCCTGATCCCCAGATCTCCACGAGCCCCAAGCTGACCTTGGGGGCCTGTGACATCTTGGGCTTGGGCACCAAGGAGCCTTTGGGTTCTGCAGGCTTCGCCTGGTGATAGGAGCTTGTCCCACTGGGTCCCCGCCTCGCTCCCTGTCCACGCCCTTGTCACAGATGCCGCAGGGTGGACAGCTGGCCTTACTCTCCCAGGCCCCGTGGAGGTGGTGGCCGCACAACAGTGTGAATCCCCTTAACACTGAGAACCTGTCCACCTGATGGCGGGTCAGGTTCACACTTCTGTTCCTGCTACCCCTACTCAAAGCATCTGCCACGGGCTCCAAAATATGCCCCCTGTTTTATGGAAATGGGAAGGGAAAAGTTACAGTACGTAATTAAGATGGCAATTTATCACGAAAGGGGCAAACGTATTTCTTTCTCTTTGCTGTTCGGTTATGCTTCACCCTTGCCCGGAAGTGAGCGTTTCAGGATTAATTCCCTACTCGTTCTGAGGGACGACACAATCGTCCTTCTTTGACCCTGCCATTGCGTATTACTGTTTTCAACTGTAAAGACCCCTTGACCTTTAAGAGGAGAAGCGGGGCGCACGCTCAACGGTGCTGGGGCGCACGGCCGGCGAGCGTGGAAGCTGGACACTGGGGTGGATGCTGCCTGCGGGTGGTGACACTCGGGCAGGGCCTGTCACGATTGCATAAACGCTTATCTACACGCACAGTGAGCGCCGTCCTAGCGTGTGGCACCTCTGTCTGCCACGGCGCCGAGTCCTGGCGGAGGGACTCTGCGTCACCACGTACATGACGTCACCGGCTTCTCGGCAAAGCCAAGTGTGTCCCCTAAACGACTCCCCGTGTCCTGATTGGCTTCAGAGAGGAGGCGGAGCTCTCCCCAGCTCAGTGAGGGGGAGGCAGGAAGGAGCCTGGGGCGCAGGCCGCACCCCCTCCCGGTGAGGTCTCAGCTCACGGCCCGGCCGCCTGTGCCCCACTGGTCCAGGGCAGGTGCGGGCCGCACAGGACAGTGACCAGTAAGCGAGGAAACCGGTGACTTCGCCTTGGGGACACCTGCTAGGCCGGCACTGGAACCTGAAAATGACCTCCACGAGCTCTCCCCCTTTCAAGGGGTCCCTCCTAACCCCTGTGTCAGCTCCGTGTGGAAAATGTCAGAAAAAGCCTGAAATGCAAACACCGTCGCTGTGAGAGACTCGATCTCTAACTTAGGGGGGCTGGCAAGACACCCTGGAAATGAGAGCGCAGGCGGTGGCTGCCAGGCGTGCCGGACCTCATCGGAATTTGGCCTGGGGCGTCTGGTGCCGCTGTCTCTGGGCAAAACTCTAGGAAAAGCTCGTCTGCCTTGTCACCTAGTTGAAAGGGCTTCTGGAATCTGGACACAGGACGAGAACGGTCAAACCAGCAGGGAGGTGGCTGTGCGCCCCGGCGTGGGGGTGTCCACCTCTGGGAGGGAGGGCCCTTGTGGCAAGAGGGGGGCGTGGCACGAGGTGAGGGCGTGCCTCCCGCCCGTCCAGCCCACCTGATGGCTGGCCTTGCCTCCCCCCAGGGTCAGGCGGAGGGGGCTGGGGGCGCCCTTTGCACTTCAGCAGAAGCCACATCCATGTCTGGTGCCTTTCGGGGGGCAGGTGGAAGCTGCTCACCCACTCGGGAGCCCTGCATGGGAGGTGCCAGCCCGTCTCCCAACGTGCAAGTGTGTGGGAATTAAACACTGAGTGCTGGCCGCTGACGTGGGCCGGCAAGAAAGGGGTGTGGAGGCCCGCACCCCACTTCGCTACTCACTTCTCTGGTTTCAGATCTCTGTAGATGACCCCCAGGCTGTGCAGGTGGTCCAGGGCCAAGGCCAGCTCAGCCAGGTAGAACTTGACGTCCTCCTCCGTGAACATCACCTGGCGGCAGTGAGGACGAGAGGGGTCAGCCGGAGTCCGCCCGCGCCCACGACGGCCCCGCCCAGGGTGCTCCGCGGCTCTGCCTGCAGGAGACGCGGCCGCCACCTGCTCCTGGCTCCGGCCATGGTGCCAAGGCCGTGCAGCACGGGGGCGCGCCCTGCAAACACGGCCCGTGGGCCTCGTGAGCGGGCGCCTGGCTCTGTCCCCGCCCCCGGTCCTCAAGCCCCGGCCATCACGCGGCTCTGGAGCGGATGTCTGGGTTTGCGTCTTAGCACGAGCGCTTCTGACGCGAATCCACTCCATTTCTGCACCAAGCTAAGCCGCACCCCGAGAGCCCGCTGCCATGTGCCCCGCGCGGGGCGGGAAACGGGCGAGGAGGGCCGCAGAGCGCCACAGGGCCCTCCGGAGAGTCACCTTCCCTGCCGGCTTTCAAGGACAAAGCGCTTCCCGGCGCAGCCTGTGTGATGTCCTTAAAACATACCCCCCCATACTCACACTCTGCACACGTGCATGCGCCCTGCACACACACACACCCCATACTCACACACTCTGTACACACGCATGCACCCTGCACACACACACACACACACACCCTGCACACACACACGCATGCACCATGCACACACACGCCCGGCATACACACACACCCCATACTCACACACTCTGTACACACACATGCACCCTGCACACACACGCCCTGCACACACACATGCACCCTGCACACATGCCCTGCACACACACACACCCTGCACACACACACGCATGCACCCTGCACACACACGCCCTGCACACACACCCCCCCATACTCACACTCTGCACACGCACATGCACCCTGCACACACACACCCTGCACGCACACACACCCTGCATGCACACCCTGCACACACACACACCCTGCACACACACACATGCACCCTGCACACACACACACATGCACCCTGCACACACACGCCCTGCACACACACACACCCTGCGCACACACACACATGCACCCTGCACTCACGCACACACACACCCTGCATGCACACACACCTGCACCCTGCACACACACACATCACACACACCCTGTACACACACACACCCTGCACTCATGCACGCACACACACACACACTGCACTGACACATGCACACACACACCCTGCACATACAC
>NW_011889273.1:10796-17250 GCF_000151845.1 Pteropus vampyrus | reverse complement strand
GGGAGGGAGGGCCCTTGTGGCAAGAGGGGGGCGTGGCACGAGGTGAGGGCGTGCCTCCCGCCCGTCCAGCCCACCTGATGGCTGGCCTTGCCTCCCCCCAGGGTCAGGCGGAGGGGGCTGGGGGCGCCCTTTGCACTTCAGCAGAAGCCACATCCATGTCTGGTGCCTTTCGGGGGGCAGGTGGAAGCTGCTCACCCACTTGGGAGCCCTGCATGGGAGGTGCCAGCCCGTCTCCCAACGTGCAAGTGTGTGGGAATTAAACACTGAGTGCTGGCCGCTGACGTGGGCCGGCAAGAAAGGGGTGTGGAGGCCCGCACCCCACTTTGCTACTCACTTCTCTGGTTTCAGATCTCTGTAGATGACCCCCAGGCTGTGCAGGTGGTCCAGGGCCAAGGCCAGCTCAGCCAGGTAGAACTTGACGTCCTCCTCCGTGAACATCACCTGGCGGCAGTGAGGACGAGAGGGGTCAGCCGGAGTCCGCCCGCACCCACGGCGGCCCCGCCCAGGGTGCTCCGCGGCTCTGCCTGCAGGAGACGCGGCCGCCACCTGCTCCTGGCTCCGGCCACGGTGCCAAGGCCGTGAGCACAGGGGCGCGCCCTGCAAACACGGCCCGTGGGCCTCGTGAGCGGGCGCCTGGCTCTGTCCCCGCCCCCGGTCCTCAAGCCCTGGCCATCACGCGGCTCTGGAGCGCATGTCTGGGTCTGCGTCTTAGCACGAGCCCTTCCGACGCGAATCCACTCCATTTCTGCACCAAGCTAAGCCGCACCCCGAGAGCCCGCTGCCATGTGCCCCACGCGGGCCGGGAAACGGGCGAGGAGGGCCGCAGAGCGCCACAGGGCCCTCCGGAGAATCACCTTCCCTGCCGGCTTTCAAGGACAAAGCGCTTCCCGGCGCAGCCTGTGTGACGTCCTTAAAACATACCCCCCCATACTCACACTCTGCACACATGCATGCACCCTGCACACACACGCCCTGCACACACACCCCCCATACTCACACTCTCTGTACACACGCATGCACCCTGCACACACACACACCCTGCACACACACACGCATGCACCATGCACACACACGCCCTGCACACACACACACCCCATACTCACACACTCTGCACACGCACATGCACCCTGCACACACACACACCCTGCACGCACACACACTCTGCACACACACCCTGCACACACACACACATGCACCCTGCACACATGCCCTGCACACACACACACACCCTGCACACGCACACACCCTGCATGCACACACCCTGCACGCGCACACACACACCCTGCACTCACGCACACACACACCCTGCATGCACACACACCTGCACCCTGCACACACACACATCCTGTACACACACACACCTTGAACACACACACACCCTGTATACACACACATCCTGCACTCACGCACACACATCCTGCATACATGCACACACTCTGCACACACACACCCTGTACACACACACACCCTGCACTCATGCATGCACACACACACACTGCACTGACACATGCACACACACACCCTGCACATACACACCCTGTACACACATGTGCACACACCTCCCCTTGTGCCCTCCCCACCCTGCACACACACACCCTGTACACACACACACCCTGCACTCATGCATGCACACACACACACTGCACTGACACATGCACACACACACCCTGCACATACACACCCTGTACACACATGTGCACACACCTCCCCTTGTGCCCTCCCCCTGTCCCCAGGTCCTGGACCGACACCAACAACCCGCACGCCCTGGAGGGGCCAGTACCTCCTTGGAGAGCCTGGTGAAGAGGTCCCCTCCCCGCAGGAAGTCCAGGATCAGGTAGAGCTTCCCCTCTGTCTGGAAAGCTGTGGAGGAGAGACAGTGAGCGTGTCAGCGGTCACAGCCCTCATGGTCCCCGGGAGTGGACGCTGTCCCTCGGGCTCACTTTGGCTCTAGCAGTACTGGGTACTCTGCACGCTGGGGCGTTTCAGAGATGGGCTGGAACCGGGGGGAGCCAGCGTGCCAGGGCCAGCGCTTGGGGACAGCGAGTGAAGCTAAAGAGCTCTGTCTCTGTCGCTTTTACTAAGAGTCCTAGGATTCTCCCCTTTTCTCTCCCCTCCCTTCCTGTCCTCCTCCCCACGTCCTCCCTTTTCAATCCCAACGGGGATGGAAAGACACAGGGAGGAAGGTGTTGGCAGGTCCCCCCTTGCTGTCATCACGACCGGAGTCGGGCTCTGGGTACTAGCGGGTCTCACTGAGTCGCTTCTGCCGGCAGGAGTCTGGAGAGAGCTGGCCGATGGCTCTGACCAAGGCTGGTCGAGTCTCCTTCCTGTCAAAAAGCACTCTCTACACTCAGGGCTCAAGGGCACCCGTCCCCCGATGCCAGCGCTGGTGACCAGTTGGCCTGGCTATCTGCCATCGTGGCACTGGGGCTCCTGTCCCATGTTTGATCACAGAGCCAAAATTATGGGCTCGCTGTCTGTTTCGGGCCACAGGCAGCAGGCAGAGCTGCCGCCCACCACTGAGGAAGGGCGGGCCTCAGTCGACAGGGGCTGAACGTGCCTGCGAGGGTCAAGGCCACCCCTATCCCTGCCGGGCGGTCAGTTCAGGAGTCCTGACGCTCTGCCACTCGCCATCTCTGTCGCATACGCAGGAAGCGGGGCGGGAAGCGGCCTGACAGCTCTGCAAACCTCAGAGCTCCCTGTTTTCTAAAAGTAAACTCTAGGAGAGTTGAGATATTGGGTCTTAGAAACAGAGCCTCTAACCAGAAAGCCTTTGTCAGAATCGAGCGACCTGAGGCGTGGATTAAACGCTCTGCCCCAGGGCTGGACGGGCAGACAGAGGACACCAATCACTTGATCAACCTCAGAGGTCACGCGGACGATGTGTTTAAACATCTTTGTAAGGAGCCCAGTTCTTAACTTCTTCAGACAGGCCCCTGGACCAACTGAAGTGACACGTGGTGTCACATGTGGCACCAGCGACCAGCTGCGCAGAGGGGGCAGTGTGATACAGAGCCCCTGCTGTGCACGGAGACCTTGGGGCAGCTGCCCACAGGCCTGAGGGGTGACAGCCACTACCTGCTTCTGGCAAGTTCACATCTGTATTTGCTCTTACTATTTCTGAAAGGAAAAGCCACAGAATTTCCATACGAGATCAAACCGTTTCTCAGTAAAAGCAGAAACTCGCCAGCAAAGAGCCGTCTCTGCTCTCCCACCGCTGGGCCTGTCGAACCCACGAGCTGCCCGTTCTGTTGTTTCCTGTACTTGTGCTCACGTTAGTTACTCGAGCGGGCGGTAAACTTTAACGTGGCCAGGCGTGACTGCCGTCACCATTTTATCCGTATTTAAATCTGAAGATTTCACTTATTGCTTCTCTGAGGACAATAAAAGGGCAGAAAACTGAATATCGCGTCTCCCACCATACGTGGTTTTGGGCAAATTGTCTGATCTGAGCCTCTGTTTTCTTTTCTGAAAAATGGAAGCGCTAACCCGCCTTGAAAGGACATTTTGACGAATCGGTGAACTACCACCTTCAAAACACCTGAAATGCCACGTCCACGCAAAGTGTGGGAGGACGAACGTGTCCCCTTAAACTCACCACCGGGTCGCAAAGCGTTTTCTTCTGAAACTGCACAAAGATACGTCGTAGAGCCCCCCCAATGCAGACTCTCTGCTACCACTTAACCGGGGACAATAATTTAATGAATAATCACGTACGGCCACCTCACATTAGGTCTTTGAGACAAAAATAAGGCATTTTGCTCCTTTAGGGAAGAAAAACAGAGATGAAGGACTCGGGGAGGGAAGGTCACCGGCCAGACAGGACCGGACGCCGAGCCCTGGCTCCTCTGACTCACTAGGCTCTTTTCATGTGCTGTGGTTTGGGGGAGGTTGTCCCAGGTTCTGTCAAAAGTTGGTTATTTTATCTATGTTACTGTATTTACCATAATGAAGCTTTACAATGAAAGGGTGATTCACTTCTGCCAAAATGTCTCTCTCCATCTTCGATCTGACTCGGTCCCGAACTGCAAAACAGGAAAACGGGGCTCTGAAGTCAGGCGTCAGGGCTCCGACGGGCACGGGATCCCAAACGCCGACGGAGTTCCCGCGGCATTCCGCTGTAAGTTCCAGACACGCACACAAGCTCAGGGGCAGTGATGGCCACGCTCAAGCCCTCGGCAGGTCCACGGCGTGCACTGGGCACGTCTGCGCTCACGCCCTCCACTCACACTCACACACACACACACACACACACACACACACGCATGCACACATGCGCCCACACACGTGCACACGCGTGCGCGTACACACAGTAAGCGGTTGACGCTGTGACACCTGACCTCAGGTGCACTGCCGTGCAGCACCTCCCCCTCCCGAGAATGAGGACAGTCTGCTGCATAATGAGCACGGCTGTCGCCCCTGAGAAAACCAGCCGTCATCCCGTATGGCGTCCAACGTCTAGCCCAGGTTCGAACTCCGCCCCACGCCATTGACAGCTGCTTATTTTTTTCCGACCCAGGATCCGGTCAAGCTTCACACGTTTGGTTTGGTTGTTATATTTCCTAACTCTTTTTGCTCCTAGAATAGAACAGCCCTGTGCCTTTTTCACCCTGGGATTTTTGATGGATTTATTGGCAAGTCCAGATCAGTTTGGCTGTAGATTCTCCCTCCTTCTAGGTTTGATCGATTAACTGGTTGCTCTAATGCCTATATTTCTTGCAAACTGAGGCTGGCTCTGGAGCCTTTATGAGACTGAGGCTAAACGTTTTTGCGAAAATACCTCCGCGTGATGCCGTGTGCCTTAGGCAGCAGCAGGTGAGAGCTGAGGCTGCATCGCTCTCACTCTGCGATGCTAAGTGAGGTGCTGGGTACGGCGGCAGGTCCTCGGTCTCTCACGGTGAAGAGCCACGCGGCCCTCTGTAAGTAACGAGTCACCTGTGGGTTCCCTAACAATCCTGCATCCAACGGCGACAACGTACGCTTATGACCCTTGCTTGAATCGTTAGGATTACAAAATGGCGATGTTCTCATTTCTGATGGGGCTGGAAATAAAAGGAGGCTTCTCCCCCTCTCTCCCTGAAAATAACTATGGACTATGGATTTAAAGGTTTTTGGTTATAACCAATTACAATATTCTTCTTTTTGGGGGTGCAACTGTCCAAAGTTTAGCCGTCTGGGAATACAGATGGAATTTGTTTTGAGGTGAAAACAAACAGAAGCTCAGCACCTGACAGTAACATCGACCAGAGATGCCGCGGGCAGCCGGGGGGCAGCGGAGCACGCACGCCTTTGCGGGAGCTGCGTCCCCACGTCCTCGGCCTCCTCGGGAAGCGCCTCTCCACACAGTGGCTCCGTGAACTCGGGGGGCTCCTCCGAGAGCATGCGCTGCACGCGCACGGCAGGAACACAGTTTCATCAAACCTATCTCGACGTTTCAGTTCAAACGAGACATTTTCTCAGTGACTTTTAATTAGTTTGACTGGTTTAAATTCACAGAGGAACAGTATGTTAATTAACTTGAATCTTAGAATGCGACGACATGTACATTTATTTCAAGCAGTGGGCAACAGATGTCCCCAGGAAATTATTTCGTTCGAACCATTCTCTAATTAAAAGCATCTCACTTGCTATTTAAAAAAAAAAGAAAGAAAAAAGTAGACGTACTACTTACTGCATGAGCCAGGAATTCCACTCTTGGGTATTTATCCAAAAGGACTAGAAACGGGGACTCTCACAGACGCTTGCACACCCGTGTTCACAATCGTCACAAGGTGGAAGCCGCCCGAGTGTCACTGACAGGTAAACTGACAAACGAAATGTGGTACATCCACACGGCAGAGTATAATTCAGTCTTAAAAAAGAATAACATTTTTGTTTGTTTGCTGGTTTGTTTTTTTTTTAGGTGAGGCAACCCTTGGTTGACCTCACAGATTGCAAGGACTTTGTCAGCTTACAATCCCTTATTTTTTATTTTTTTACGCCTACAGCACCTGGTCTTTCTAGGTGGTCTCCCATCCAAGTACTGACCAGGCCCGACCCTGCTTAGCTTCCGAGATCAGACAGGATCGGGCTGGTTCAGGGTGGCGTGGCCGCAGACAGGAATAAAATTTTGATACACGCTACAATACGGATGAAGCTTGAAAACTTTATGCTCAGTGAAACAAGCCAGTCACAAAAGACAAACGCGGCGTGACTCCACTTGTATAAGGGCCTGGAGTCGTCACATTCACAGACAGACGTGGAGCGGCTGGGGGAGGGGAGCGAGGCGTGAGTGTGTGATGGGGGCGGAGGTTCCGCCTGGGGTGACGAAAAGTTTTGGGAAGAGACAGCAGTGATGGTTACGCGACACTGTGAATGTGCTTAATGCCACTTACAGCTGGTTAAGATGATCGATGTTATGTTGTGGGTTAGGGAAACCAAAGGCCAAATATCCTGGAGGAACAATTAGGAAAAGCTC
>NW_011889273.1:8488-9669 GCF_000151845.1 Pteropus vampyrus | reverse complement strand
GGGCAGCGCACCCCGCCGGGCGCGCCGGGACCCGTGCGCTCTGGAGCCAGGGCCCGCCCCGTGGGGTGTTCGTCCCCCAGAATGTGATGGCGGTCGGCAATCGGGTGGGCTGGCAGCCACTGTCGTAGCAAACAACCTGGTGTGCGATGCTATCTTGAGATTCACTAACAAACCGTCAGCGTCGGGTAAGTTAAGCTTTCCCAGTACGTGAGATCAGCCTGCACGTGTGGCACCCACGCGGAGAGCATCGAGGCACGTGGTTTCGTGTCTGCTCTGCTCTGCTCTGTGGGGTGACCTGTACCCCCCAGTACCAGCCGTCACGGCCTGCGACCACCTCCGGGGCTGAGATGAGGTGGGGACACCCACGAGTCCGCCCTGCAGGGCCTGGGCTCTCTCCCAGGAACCTGTGGGAGGAAGCGCGTGTGCTGTCACCAACGAGCAAACCACGGCCACTCTCTGAACGCCCCTCTGGGGGCCAGGCCCGCGTCCTCACGACTTCCGAACCCCACGCTGCTTCACAGCACGTCGCGGGGACCCGCCCCTTTGGGCTCAGGACGTCCACCCTGTTGATTTTTCCTCAACCCCGTGGCCTGCTCTGGATTTGCAGGACTTAAGAAGGCGGCCGGTGTCCCTTTCGGCCCTGACAAAATCTCTCAATAACCAGTCCTTGGAGGTCTCCTGGCAAGTGAGAAACCAAACGCAAGCTGGCCTTTCTGCCAGATGCCCAGCGACGTGGACGCTGGAGCTGGGGGTTCTGAGCCTCGGGGCCACCGCTGGGCACCTGCCTGTCCACTGTCCCGCAAGTCACCAAAACTCCGTAAAATGGCCGGGATGCTCATGAAATCGATCTTGAAGAACTTGGCAGCTGCAAACTTCACGAGGGGCCCTCGTGGGAACACCTCACTTTGTGGGAGGGTGAGTTTCCTGGGGAAAGCTCCATGTGAACGTGGGGGGCCCGAAGCCCTCTCTTCACGGCCTGAATGCGTCTGATTTTTAAATCGTCTGTCGGCGAACATTCCTGTGTGGCATCATACACCAGATTGGGTCACAGCGTGTTATGCCACATTATGTAACATTACACTGTTATATTCCATATAGATGTATTTAAGAAATTAAGGGTAAAATAAAAATAAACGTAATTCTATCCGTCGCCATGAAGAGGAGGAAGGGGCGGCTCTAAG
>NW_011889273.1:5584-7263 GCF_000151845.1 Pteropus vampyrus | reverse complement strand
AGAAAGAGAGGAGTCAAAGATGCTTCGGGGGGGCCACTTCTACTGGGGAAATAAACGCCCTTCAGGGCGGAGACCCCCAAACACAGCTTTGTGCCTGTCGGCTCGTTTGTAAAATGGGGGTGACAGCAGCCGTAGGGACACGAACCACCGTGGTTGAAATGGACCTTTCTCCCCCAGCCCAGGAACGGGCCATCGTCCAAATGAAGATAATGCCACAAATGAAGTAGCGTAGAAATCACAACTGTTCAAACTGAGGCACCGACCGAAGCTTGGCTTCTGAGTCGGTCTGTGTGTCTCAAGGAAGCGTCTCAGAGCGAGAGACGCAAGTGAACGAACAGGGCTGGAGGTGACGCTGGCAGGTGGGGAGCCACTGGACTGTCCGGGGACGAATTCGCGATGTTGTCACCCACAGGATGTGATCCACGCCCCTTGTGCTGGTCGCCGTGGGCCTGGCGACATTCCCGAGCCACGCGGGACGCTGGTCTCACAGAAGGGCCGGGGACGGCGGGGGCGGGGGGCGCGAGGCTCCTTCAGGCCCGTTTCCCTCCGTCCCCGGCCAGGCTACCGTGAACGAGCGAATGCCTAATCTCATTTCCTGCTTCTATAGAACTGCTGCTAACTGAAGAGATGATTTTACTAAACGTGGGGGACAGAAAGTCGAGCCTTGTTTCAGTGAACTTTCCCACACCCCGTTGTGTTCTGCATGTTTTCATGAGGCGTGGGAAAATTTAAGAAACGATTCTCTAATATTATAATGAGAATCTTGGAATATTTGGCCAAGTGCAACTGACACAGGGTTAGAACTATGATTATACTACAATATAAAACATTCACTATAAAGAGCTTGCTTTAAACTGTTGCTAATCATAACGCTGGCTTAAAACTCAGATGCCTGCAACAAAGCAGAACACCCAGATCAGGGGACCCCAGACTGCGTGGACAAGAATTACGGGGACAACTCGTGAAAAAGTCTAAGTGTGGGCTCTGACCCCAGGAGTTGACTCAGCAGGGAAGGCACAGGGCTTAGGAACCTGTTTCTAATTACAGCCCCCCGGAACACACAGGTGATCCCGAGGCAGCCTTGGTCTGGCCAAAGTGGTCACTACTGCCCTGCTGGCAATGGCGACCTGAGCCCGGGTCCCCTCACCCACCCTCTCGGCCTGGAGCCCACTCACCCCTCGAATGGCTTCACCTGGGGGGGCTCTCGCCCTCCTCTGTGTACGATGGTGTTCAGGTCTCTACCTATTTGGTCTACGCGTTTACCGTCCTGGGTTGTCGGTTACACGCAGAGGGGAACCCGTGCCTTGTTTGTTTACCGGCCGGGCGGCTCGTGACCTGAGCACAGAGAATGGCATCTCCTTTGCCCGCCCCCGGCCTGCACTTGTGGAAGACGTCACGATGTGAGACCTAAGACTTCAGCGTCACCTTGACGTCTTTGAGTTCGTGGCCCCAAAGGCCTGAGCACGGGTCCCCTGGCCTTGACCGGTGTCCCCCGACCCAGAGGGAAAGTCTCCCCATCCCGGCCCCCTGCAGGCTGGATCAGCTGCGCCCCACGGGCCCTCGACCTGGGGGCCACAGACCCCCGCAGCAAGCCCAGCCCGCCCCGTCACCACGAAGCTGCCCCCACAGCCCCAGCTGGTTCACGTTGCCCTGAGCACAACCCCGAGTGACCCAGGTGG
>NW_011889273.1:5209-5534 GCF_000151845.1 Pteropus vampyrus | reverse complement strand
CAGTCCTTCCACTCGACCGAGACGGCTGCCGAAGCAGCATCGTCACCCAGACTTCCGAGGATGTAAGGAGCGGGGAAAGGCCCTCTTCCTACGCTTCACCCTCTGCAGTTCGAGGAACGCAGTTCTGGTGGGAAGAAGCGCATAAGGGGCGCGAGGCGCTCAGGTGGCACAGAGCCCGTCATAGAAGGACGATGCCTTCCGAGAGGACAGGGCACCTGCCCGAGGGCCCGAGAAAGAGAGGAGTCAAAGATGCTTCGGGGGGGCCACTTCTACTGGGGAAATAAACGCCCTTCAGGGCGGAGACCCCCAAACACAGCTTTGTGCC
>NW_011889273.1:3333-5159 GCF_000151845.1 Pteropus vampyrus | reverse complement strand
CCCGCCCCGTCACCACGAAGCTGCCCCCACAGCCCCAGCTGGTTCACGTTGCCCTGAGCACAACCCCGAGTGACCCAGGTGGCATGTGTCCTCCCGGGCTGAGGAGCACGTGACCCACGCACCTCGCCACGTCACCTGCCTAGTGACGGTGCCAAGTGCTCAGCCATCTTGCGATGTTCCAGACACAGGACTGTCCCCTCGCCCACGTGAGGGGAGGTGGTCGGAGTGGACACAGAGGAGCTCGGTCCGCGTGCTGCTGGCTAGGTGGCTGTGTACTTGGTGTCGAGATTTAGGACACCGGCTTTGTTCTGACCTGCGTAGTGCTGTGTGGGCAGGTGGGCGGGCGCCGGGCAATGCGTGTGGCACCTGCGCCCCAGGCACAGGACCACCAAGGGGACAGCACGGCCGCACCCTGCGCTCCGCTCACGGCCGAGCGGGCCCGTCTGAGTGACGGAGCTGGCTGATGTACTGTCCACGCTCAGCTGTGACACCCTGGCCCTGCTCTCCACTCAGCGACAGCGAACACGTGCAGAAGGTGCCCCTCGCGCAGTGTGGCTCTTCTAAGAGCGGTGGAGAGCTCGCGGGGGCGTGCTTACGTGTTCACTGCCAGCGCGCTGTGTCCGACCCGCTCCTGGGGAGGCGCCGTCCGGAGCAGTGCGGCAGGCGGGGGCACGTGGACTCGGGTCCCCGGCCGGCACACGCCGCCCTCACACGCCCCACACGCGGCCCGCCCCGTGCGAAGCCCTCACCTTTCAAGGTCGCTTTCTTCAGGACTTTCATTGCGTAGAGCTGTCGGGCGTCCGACCCCTTGACCTTCCGCACCAGGAACACCTTACGGAGAGAACACAGAGCACCTGAACGTGACACGACTTACTGCACTTTCCTACCTGATGGGACAAGGGGACACCCAGGAAGTTCAGAAAAATTCCAGTAATACACACTGTAGGGAAAGCTTTAATTTAAAATTTTCTCCAACATCTAGGCTGCCAGGAAAAGTTTTGCCTAATTCCGGGGTCCCCCACACGTGATACTGGTCCGTGGCCTGTTAGGAACCAGGCCAACAGCAGGAGGTGAGCGGCCGGCAAGCAAGTGAGCGAAGCTGCATCTGTGTTTGCAGCCGCCCCCAGCGCCAGCATCACCGCCTCAGCTCCGCCTCGGATCATCAGGCAGCAGATGCTCCTAGGAGCACCGGTCCCTGGTGCCACAAAGGCTGGGGACCGCTGGCCTAACTTACACAGCCCTGCGATGACATCATTATGTGTTTGTATGAAGAATCGTCATTTGTTTTTGGCGCCACTAACTTTCCACGAAACGTGTTATATGAAAAGTAAAAGGCCAGTTGTTTAGAGAAGCAGACAGCATTCACAGGTTCCGGGCACACCTGGCCTGCTGCGAACACCCTTGGTGACCCACGTGGAGACCACCCCGAGTCATCGCCGGTCACAGAGTCGCTCTGAGCCCTGAGCCAGCAGCTTCTCTTACTTCGGCTCCTTCCCTCAGACGCCGGCCCTGAGCAGCCACGCCTGCAGGCGGCTGGGTGTCTAAACAGCCCTCCACAGACTCAGCGACATGAACACTTCCCGGGACGCTGTTTAGGGGACACTCCCGAGAGCCACCGAACGAACGTGGCGCGTCTTTCATCACATTCTTGCTTCAGTATTTAATTTGCTCTCGGCTCGGGGATCAGGCTGCGTCTCTCGTCCCCGGCACCACGGCCCCCAGACAGGACCACCATGGTGGTGGTTTGAAGAGGTCAGGATGGGCCACGGCCATCTGCACTGCGTCGGAAACTGGCCGGGCACTGGCCCCCCGGCTCCCCGCGCGCT
>NW_011889273.1:2895-3283 GCF_000151845.1 Pteropus vampyrus | reverse complement strand
GCAGGCACCGTGAAGTGGGGTCGGCGCCGCTGCAATCAGGGTCCCACGGGGGTGACCGCCAACTGTCACGGGGCCAGCGCCCCCTGCGCCTCGTCCGTGAGGCAGGCCCGGGGGACTCAGCGTAGTATAGGTGGTGTCAGGACACACACGTGGCGACATCTCGAATGGGAGGAAGAGGACACACCTGTGCCGGCCTCCGCTTCCCCGTCGTGTCTCTTGGAGAAGGGACCGTGCGCCTCTCCCCTCCCTGGCGTGTCCGATGCCCAGTGGACGCGCCCTGCGCTGTGCAGGACCGAAGCCCGCACTTCCATAAATACCCGAGGAACCGCACGAAACGGCCAATTTTGTAAGCCACAGAGTTTTGAATACTGGCAGTTTCGTATGCTTC
>NW_011889273.1:873-2845 GCF_000151845.1 Pteropus vampyrus | reverse complement strand
AGGTCAGGATGGGCCACGGCCATCTGCACTGCGTCGGAAACTGGCCGGGCACTGGCCCCCCGGCTCCCCGCGCGCTGAGGGCTGACCCCCGGGCGAGCACACGTGAGTGCGGTCCGCGCGCAGATGCCGGGCTGCCGGCCTCGGCCGTCCCCGTTCCGGGGCTGAGTCCTCCGGGGTCAGCGTCGCTTCTGTCACAGGGACAGTCTCGCGGCTGCCCGGCAGACGGCAGACCGAGGAGAGCGGCTGGTGACGACTCCTGCAGCCGGGGCGGGGCAAGTTGGTGGCTCCTGGGAGCAGTCTGGGGACAGGCGCAGGCACCGGCACGTGGCAGAGACCGAATCTGCTTCGTCAGCTTCTGCCGTCGCTGCACGGATGGAAGGAGGGGCACTGGGGACCGTGCCGCGGATGCCGGGGCCTGTGCAGGCCGGCGCCCTGCCCTCCGGAGCGAGGCGGGGCCTGTGCCGCGGGAGGTCTCTGCCGGCGGAGCGGAGCCTTCGGCCGCCTTTCTTTCCCCGCACAGACGGCAGAAGGAAGATCAGCCGACATCAGGACACTCACTCGGATCTGGGGACGGGGACTGAGGTAGCGCGGGGCGTGAGGACATACGGCTCCCCTCGTCACCAGCTTCGCTTTGACGGAAAGTCACAGCCAGCAGCCCGAGTGCAAACAGCGGGAACCCGTGGCCCCCGGGCGGCGGTGTCGGCTCAGCCGCCCCGGGGCCGAGGGGAGAGCCGTGGAGTAGCGACCCTCCCTTCCAGCACCCTGTCGCCCGGGCCCTGACCGTCCCTCCCGCCACTGGCCGAGTCGGGTCGCGGTGGGCTCAGACCTCGTGGCCGCTGCCTGTGACCTCTCGCTCGCGGTCCTGACCTCCTCCTTACTCCTCCCACCACGGCGGCCGGGAAGAGGCACGGCGGGGCCACTACGAAGATGGTCGCCCCAGGGGGACGCTGCCAGCGCCGCTGTGTCGCCTGCCGTCTGCCAAAGGACGTTCTCGAAAGCAAAACCGAAATTGGAAACGTAACATTTGGAGGGACTCGGAAGCGGCCTCCTCCCCCTCCGCGTGCAGCACCGCGGCCTCCACAGATGGCGTTTTCAAGTTGCTTCTGGTCAGCGGAGCTGCTGGACGGACGCCTGGCGCCTCGGTCTGTTTCCACTGAGCTCGGACAGCGCCGTCCCAGCTCTGCGGTCAGCAGGCACCGTGAAGTGGGGTCGGCGCCGCTGCAATCAGGGTCCCACGGGGGTGACCGCCAACTGTCACGGGGCCAGCGCCCCCCGCGCCTCGTCCGTGAGGCAGGCCCGGGGGACTCAGCGTAGCGTAGGTGGTGTCAGGACACACACGTGGCGACATCTCGAATGGGAGGAAGAGGACACACCTGTGCCGGCCTCCGCTTCCCCGTCGTGTCTCTTGGAGAAGGGACCGTGCGCCTCTCCCCTCCCTGGCGTGTCCGATGCCCAGTGGACGCGCCCTGCGCTGTGCAGGACCGAAGCCCGCACTTCCATAAATACCCGAGGAACCGCACGAAACGGCCAATTTTGTAAGCCACAGAGTTTTGAATACTGGCAGTTTCGTATGCTTCGAACTAGTAAGTTCGTGGAGATGTTGGCGTAAACGTGTCCCCTGCCACGTAACGCCGTGGAAAAGAACAAGAGAAAAGCCATTGCACCTTACAGGAATGCAAGACACATTTTGCAAACGGCCACGTGTTTGTGGTCTGTAGACTGTCCAGGACGTCGCTGACATGCTAGTGGCCCTACGTGACAGGGCCAGTGGCCAGCGCTCACGTTGGCACCCAGTCCTCTGGGGCACGGGGAGATCGGGCGCACGGCCGGGAGGCCCCCCCGAGTGACAGCCGCTGCCCAGGGCCGGACTCCGTCCCGCGTCTGCCCCAGGCCTCTGTGCTCATCTGACGTTCTGGGGCTCGCCGCCCAGGGTCTGCGTCCCCAGCACCCGCCGAGGGCGGAGAGGCCAGCG
>NW_011889273.1:414-823 GCF_000151845.1 Pteropus vampyrus | reverse complement strand
ACTGAGGTAGCGCGGGGCGTGAGGACATACGGCTCCCCTCGTCACCAGCTTCGCTTTGACGGAAAGTCACAGCCAGCAGCCCGAGTGCAAACAGCTGGAACCTGTGGCCCCCGGGCAGCAGTGTCGGCTCAGCCACCCCGGGGCCGAGGGGAGAGCCGTGGAGTAGCGACCCTCCCTTCCAGCACCCCGTCGCCCGGGCCCTGACCGTCCCTCCCGCCACTGGCCAAGTCGGGTCGCGGTGGGGCTCGGACCTCGTGGCCGCTGCCTGTGACCTCTCGCTCGCGGTCCTGACCTCCTCCTTACTCCTCCCACCACGGCGGCCGGGAAGAGGCACGGCGGGGCCACTACGAAGATGGTCGCCCCAGGGGGACGCTGCCAGCGCCGCTGTGTCGCCTGCCGTCTGCCAAAG
>NW_011889273.1:0-364 GCF_000151845.1 Pteropus vampyrus | reverse complement strand
TGGGACGGCCCACAGGCCTCGGCGCCCGGCGGCGTGTGCGGGCGGCTGGAGCAGACGGCTGCTCCTCGTCCCCTCAGGGGCGGCCTCTCCTGGGATTCGAAGGCGCAGGGGAAGGGAAAGACGGGTCCTGCGCAGATGTGGCCCAGGCGACGGGCGGGGGCGTCGTGCCGTGGCCCACCCCCAGCGATCACGTCGCCCCATTTCGTAGACGGGGAACCTGAGGCTTCACGGGGCGAGGTAGCCCCGCAAGCCACACGGAGGGGCAGAGTGGGCGGCTGCTGCTCCCCACTTCCTGCCTCCTGGGGAGCATCCTGGAGGCCGTTTTGTCTGGCCCTTCTTTCTGGCTCTTATTTTTTTTCCATCG
>NW_011889272.1:440812-443450 GCF_000151845.1 Pteropus vampyrus | reverse complement strand
AAGAAAATAATCACATATGTATATTCGTCTACAGATAAATATTCTATGTAAGAAAAATAATTATATATAAATACTTGTACTATGACATACTCACAGACAGAAGCACATTGACTTCCATTATTGATATTTAAAAACAGCGAAACATTAGAAATGACTCGTAAGTCCCCAAAACAGGAAGATAAACCATGAAATAAATAAATAACAAAATAACTCCTCAACCGTCAAAAATACGTTTTAAAGCGGCATAGCTATAAAACAAAATGCATCACTAAGTAAAATCGAAATGGTGTAAAAGCATTATAAAAAAATAAAAAATAAAAAAACAGTCAGGATACCCGGAAACGCTAATTGTGGCTCTTGGTGTGAGCATTACGGATGATGTTCATTCTTCGGTTTATGACTTTTAGAACTTTCCGGATGGTCTAAGATGAACAGCATTATTCCAAACTCAACCAGGGTTATCCTGTAAAACATCTCAGCTACACGGTGGTCTCATGATAATTATTTTTAAATGCAGACGTAGGTATGACCCCTGACAGGCACTATGAAAACATACTGGATGATTCTGTCTGACGTGAAGCTCAAAACACACCAAAGTCCCTCTTGGGGTCAGAAGTCCATTTCAGGGTTACTTGTGCGGAGGGCAGCAGTTAGTGACCCAGGTGCACACGGGGGGAGGGCGGGTAGAGACGGGGTGGTCCTGCCGGCTGATCAGGGTGGTGGTCCCACGTGCGAGTTCACTGGACTGAAAAGTCACCAAGCCACGTGATTACAATGCATGCACTGTCAAATACATGCCTTCGCTATTGTTCTCGTCCGGTGCCCTGGCCATTTACAGCCCGATCACCTCCCTGTTGCTACATCGCTTCTCCCAGTTCATGAGGCAATTCTCTCATTTCGGCCATAAACTTGAACTCTATTTCCACAACGTCCGGTTTTAGACATTTCATCCGTAACTCAACAACGGCTGGGTGGGAGGGACACAGAGCCAGAAAGGAAAGGCGCAAGTCCATCTGGGCACGCACACGAAATGTGCATATAACAAAGGGTGCAGAGGGTCTCCAAAGACCCTTCTCCAGCCCAGATTAGAAGTCCCGCTGTAGACGACGTTTCACCAAGAGTTAGGTGAAATGCCTTCCATGTTTTTATTAGGTAGTTACTTTGCTGTAGCTTGTCTAAAAATTAAATTTGCCCTTATCTAAACTGGTACTCGTAACTCAACTTATTTGGCTCTATATGGAGCTATATGATTTTCCCCCTCGATTTGTAGGGCATTTTCGTCCTTTTCGAAATTCGAGATTTCTTCTGAAAAGGTGTCCTGTAAAGCATCCCAAATCTCTTTCAACATGTTAGTTAAGAAGCTATAGAAACCACATTTTACGGCACTTAATCAGCGCAGTAATCTTAACTGCTCAAGATAAAATCGATATCGTACATTAGTTTCTCCAAAATATTTTGTTCCGTAGTGTTTTCATCAGAATAAGGTAACTAATAATAATGATGTTTTTCCATAGCTAAATTATTCAGGATATTAGAATTTTAAAATCGATTTCTAAACTCCTCATACTATGCAGCCAAATATTTTATGACATGGAAAATAGTTCCCAGGGTGAGCATCCTGGTAACTCGCAAGAACATAAGAACGAGGCTGATCTTTCATGCAGCCAGAGACTGAAGCAGTGTGTTAACCTGTGGTGCTAACTAAACCATGGTAGTTTATGCAAATTTCTCCAAGCATTTAGAGGAAGAAGAAATGTGCGTACACACATACATGTGATGCACACATACATGTATGTGTGGCGTGTACACATATGTGCACAGATATGGGACACGTGTATACATGTAAGCATGGTACGTATGCATATATGCGTCCGGACAATCGCAAACTCATTTCTTTTCGGAGCTGAAGGAATTCTACATGGCGTGCTGCGGTAAGCACACATCTCTCTCCTGGGGCAAAAGACACAGTCTAATTGAACTTCTTCGCCACGTGTGCGGCTGGGGCTACGCTCTATCCCCCGGGGTCTCTCGGACGCTGGCTGCTCCACCCACTCTCACCTTGAATCTGAACCCTGTGTCGCCTCAAGTCCAATGTTGCTCCACAGACAGGGCTCAAAGGCTCCTGCGTACACCATCACTGCGCTCTGAGTTCCAATATCGTCAACGAAAGGGCCCTTGGAAAGCTCTTCCCTTCACGAGAGTGGCTTATTTTCATCGGTTTATGCACATCGTACCTGTCAATACTCCAGTGATTCATCGTGAGCCTTCCTTTCTGGACGAACAGTCGGCCTTTTGCTCCAAGGAATGCTATTCTCCCCAAGCCGGCTCGATTCTAGCAGTTGGTGCTACTAAGACGCGAACATCCTTGCTGTGCTTGTGCCTTGGTCCTCCTGCAAGTAGCATTTCGCCACAGAGGACAGACGAGACAGCTGTCCTCTCCCGAAACGCCTCCCATCGTGGTACGGCTGCCTTCGAGAACATTCGAGGCACGCCGCGTTTCGAAAAGCCAACGCATATTCCGAAAGCCAAAGGAATGCGTAAGGAATAAGATAACCATGCGGAGCGCCTGTCACATATATACGGACTATGCACCATGACCCACTCCTACCATTCAAAGATCCCATTTCGGCATCATAGA
>NW_011889272.1:438110-440452 GCF_000151845.1 Pteropus vampyrus | reverse complement strand
CCACTCTGCCTCGGGTGCAAAACCCGTTCCATTGCTGCACCTTCAAATACTGAAGATAGAGTACGGACTCTGAGAAGCGTGCTTTTGTTTATTTTTAAGTCATATTTCTGCCTCTCTCTGAGACGCCGTGCAATTTGTTAAAATGGGGATGCCTGTCTCTCTCGCTGGGCAAAACGTGGATAATAAGGTTTTCTAGCGCATACTCACTATGGCGTGGAGTCCACTGCTTATTTATAGCTTAAGCCCAATGACTTGGTGGCTGCCTTACTGTCAATCGTTACCTGTAACGTTAGAATTTGGCAAAGAAGTGTTTTTTTTTTTTCTACTAAGGTACAGCAAACAATCTGAGAGAAGGTCCAGGTCAAAAACGATTCATCGTACCACGCATACCTGCACGGCACACGCACACACTAGTACACACGACACGCACTTATTGATTAAGAGCTGAGTCTCTTCTGGAGAAATGAATGCAAACCTACAACAGGGGAAAGGATGTTATTTTCAATCCTGAGCGTGTCAGTGTTTGAGGACATAGTAATTCAGCTATTTCTCCAAATGTCTGTGGCGACGAAGGGAAGGATGATGAGACTCATTCCATCAATCAAGGGCGTTAACGTCAATCTTTACTTCTAAGAAGTGAGTATCTCCCACAGATCAATCAGGGGTGACTGCTGTTTTTCGCAGAGACAGGAAGTAGGTTTGAGGTTATTAGAGGCTGGGGAGCCGGGAAATAGGCGTTTGGAGAGCTGGTGCTTAATGGGTACGGAATTCTTATGTGGGGTGATGTAAACGTTTTAGAAACGACGCTCTGCATGTAATTAAGGCCATTGAATCGTACACTTCAAAATGGTTAAAACGGCACATTTTGCGTGATATATATTTCATCCCAATAAGAAGAAAAGGATAATGCTACTTAAACTGGCCGTAGCGGAAGTGGGCTCCTACCCACACGGCAGTAAAGACTGTTGAACAGTTGCCGCATCTGCTTCCAGATGTTTCTTTTCGTTCGACCAGCTGGTTTATAAATGTTTGACTGCCAAAACGGGACAACGGGAAATGCACGGTCAAGAGCATGTCTGGTCCGGACGAGAGGGTAAAGTGAATGACCTTTCTTCAGGGGCCTCTGGTCTTGGGACCCTGCCGCGTGCCACGGATGCATCGGCCCTGCAAATCATTCCATGAGGCATCTCTGTCCTCGTGGACTCTTGCGAAATGAATGCTCCATCTCTCTGGTCCTTGGCGTAAAGCCTCAGGTGCTAGAATCTGGTATCCTTCCCCTTTACCTGGACGATCCAGGGTAAGGATTTCCCTAGGAAAAAACTCATGGAGAAAATGGACTGAATCACCGCCACATTCAAGGATAGTCTGAGAATTAGAGCTTAAGTATTTAAGTGACTTGGCACAAGATACCTCAATATTTACTACTTTCCAGATGATATCCGGAGACTTTAGGAAGGATGGTGGCTCAGGAGGGGTAAAAAGACCCAGTGGGGAAATTCTAACATCACCATCCCATCTTTTCTCCCACGAGGGAAAACTGGGGGCTTCAGAAAGAAGCCACTGTGGCTGAGTTTTCTCTTCGATGAGTCTCGCTGGCAAAAAAAGACCCTAGAACTGAGTTTTGCCTGCGGGAGGAGAAATCGACATGATTTCATTTGTTCCCCACTGCATTTTATACATTGAGCAATAATCGAATGCAGCGAAAGGGAAATGTAATCGTCTAGAGCGTCGCGACATTTCACGTTTGTAAATAACTGTGTAACCACCAGCCAGATCCAAAGATAGACCATTTGGATCCGCCGGAAAGTTGGCTCCTGCCCGTCCCCATTGCTGATCTCACTTCGCTTCCAGGTCGACCTCTGTTCTGGCATCTATCCCCATGAGTTAGCTTTCCCAACTCTCAAAGCCCGTGCACATGCGACCTGACAGCAGGTAAGTCTTATGACTGGCTTCCTGCACTTGGAGATACAGCCCGGTTGTTGAGTTTCTTCTTGATCTGTTCTTATCACGGCTGAACGGTGTTTCACTGCACGAATATACCAACGAGGTGTTTGTAAGTTCTCTTCTTAAAGGCAATGTGAGTGTTTTCTGTTCTGAACATCTTTCAGAAGTCTTTTTGCAGACATGCACATTCATCGCTTTCAGTGATATACCCACGAGTGGAATTTCCCATGGAAATGTATCAAGATTATTAGAACCAGCGGTTTTCCAGAATGAGGGCAGACTTAACCTCTTAAACGATCATATATTAGAGCAAACCTACTTTTGATAACACAACAATAAAGCACGGGACATAATACATCACGGAACCGGCTCAAGAATTCCTTGTTTCCCTCCTTAAG
>NW_011889272.1:433313-437015 GCF_000151845.1 Pteropus vampyrus | reverse complement strand
TGAACTCAATGTGCTCTTTATCCTTGCTCGTCGTTCCAGTCGAGGACACTCTGCGATTGTGCCGTCCAGCATGACAAGCTGTGGACGGGTCTGCAGATTGATGGGAAATCAGTTTGTTTAACGACTCCTGGCCTCGAGGGAGATCGAATTGTAACAAGAAACGAAAGCTGAAGATGGGGATCACGTACGCACGACATTTGGATAATGTGATATGGACATTTTTTGGCACGTGAAAAGCTTAAACTTAAGCGCATGTATGTGAATTTTTGAATAATGATTCGGGACAGAGTTTGGAGCGATCTGCCATGTACGTGGTCCGGACGCCCTGGGCGTCTGCTGAATAAACCGAGAAGCGATGTTTTATGGCTTTCCTTGCAAAATGAACATAGAAATCAGTACAATTAATCCCACTGACAAGGATGATGGCTGATTCCATGCCAGCCATTACTGGTAACTTTGCAGGCGATAATTCAATTAATTTGATCCATTATGTATAACGGTGTAACCTTGCGAGTCTCGAAGAGAAAATGTTCTTTTGATTTAAGATACAGCTCCGTTATTCACACAGTTCTGGAAAGGGGCAATCAATTCTCTTAATTGATTTGACATCCCCGTTTCGAGGAGACGTGTCGAATGCCCTTTGATGGGAGGGTATGAGAATTAAGTAACGATCTTCAGGTTAGACTTAGCCTCTTTCTGAGGCTCGTTCCTGTGTCCGTCGTCATCGGAGATGCGAGATAGTCATTTCCGAAAGGAAGTGTCATGCGTGAATGGTGACCTCTAAGCAGTTGACTTAGGTGACTTTCTGTGGCAGCTTTTCCTTGCCTTGGAACCAGGTTCCCTTGTCATCCCTCGGTTCAGGTGTAACCGAGCAGCTGCTTCGTGACAGATAGAAGCCATGTGCGGTTTGAGTTGGGCATCTCAAGGTGGATACACCCAAGGTTCTCGGTGTGTTCACCCACGCGTGGGAAGAGCAAGACAGAGTCGGGGGCCGGCGAGGCTCTCGTCTGGGTGGGCGTGCAGGGCGTGCACGCAGAGCATCCGAGAGCGCCCCCACTCGGCGCTTGTGTGCACGTCTGTCTGAAGCTCTCATGCTCCATTCCCACGAGGCATCATAACCCTTTCTCACACGTCTCCTCGAGAGCAAGGACGGTGTTCGACTCACCCCGTTTCCTCAGCTCGAGCCGGGCACGCAGTAGGCACGCCATCCTCTGCACACAGTGGGCACACCATCCACATGTGCAGACAGAAGGCGTGAAGTCGAAAACCGCTCAGCAGAGGCTAAGGCAGGCTCGTCCGAGGACCGGCACTTGGGTCGTGCTTGAGTCCGGCCTGCAAGCTTTTCCTTTTTCCTACCTGCTTCTTTCTGCCACTTCCCACAGTAGAAGTTTATCCCCCTCAAGCCCACCAACCGCGGGACCTCGACCGGTCACGCCGGCAGACGGCATGGCGCTGGGCTCGTGAAAACAATCGAAGGCATCAGTTTGATCCCTTTCCCTTCTTGCCCCCAGATGGACCTGCAACTGGACGCTTTTCACGAATTCTGCTTTTATCAATGTGCTTATTCCCGTGAAAGCCTCGTCCCCAAACAGCCGTGTCTTCCGCATCCCTGCTGTGACATTCAGGTCCACCTCTCTCTCCTGGATCTCTTGCCTCCTCTTTGCTGGCGGCCTGTCTTCACCGTGGAACTCTGATGCCGTGTCCCTGGAATCTCTTCTTCTTCCAGTTAAAACCACCTTCGCTGTCCCCTTCATGAAAAAGATCCTATGTTCTACCTCCTTTTCCCTCAGCCCAGCATAGTCGGGCTTCTGCTCCCAGCACGAAACCACAAGTTTTTGCGGCCATGGCCGAGGGACAAGGTGTCGCGTCGAGCCCCCTCGACCTGGCTTCCAGGAAGCTTCCTTCTCCTCTTTGTTTTTATGCTCATTGGCACTGCCCATCCCCAAACCCAAGCTTCTCGGTGTGTTCACCCACGCGTAGAGCGGGCTGGGGCCTGGAAATCTCCGCACTGGGAGTCGTTCGACGCTAAGGTTTCCCAGTCAGTGTCGCAGTCCTTGTATTCCTCAGAGACCTGGCCTGTGTCTTCACTTACGATTTAAAGCAGAGGTCGGCAAACTACAGCCCACGGGCCAAATCTGGCCTACGACTTGTTTTCGCCAATAAAATTTTATTGGAACGCATGTGTGGACACATCGCCTCTGGTTGCGGTCGAGCAGCGAAGGCAGAGATGAGTCATTGCAACGGAGACCGCGTGACCCACAAAACATAACATAGTTTGGCTCTTTTGAGAGAAAAAGCCTGCCCGCCTCTAAGTCGCGGTCCCCCTGACCTTGACGGCCTTGTCCACGTGGATGCGCACACTGCTCTTCAAGTTCGTGACGTGCACCGTGCACTGGGCGACCATGTGGGATTGCAAAGGGCGGCGGGACCCTAGCCTCGAACCTGAGGCCACGGTAACCGAAGGACACGCTGCCCGGGGTGGACACAAGCAACCATGCCGAGAAGGCAGGACGGGAGAGGCCTTGAAAGGAACCTGCCTTTCCGGACCTGGGCAGAGAGAAGACACACAGGCATGGAGCCAAGAGGGTTCAATTCACAGAGACACGAACCATGAACTCGAATACAACGAAACCGGAGCCGGCCCTGATCCGGTATCTTCCGCCTGAAGAATTTGGGAGTCGTATTTCTCCCAAGTAGATGCGGAGTGTTTTTATCACTGTGCCCCCGTTGGATGTGCAATTTTGTTCCTGGACCGGAAGTCACGTTATTTATGGAAATACAGTAATCCGTGCTTAGATTTTCTTAAAATGGGGGATAGGGGGATCCTATCCCCCATTTTAAGTCACGTTATTTATGGAAATACAGTAATCCGTGCTTAGATTTTCTTAAAATGGGGGATAGGGGGATCCTATCCCCCATTTTAAGTCACGTTATTTATGGAAATACAGTAATCCGTGCTTAGATTTTCTTAAAATGGGGGTTAGGGGGATCGTTTCACTTTCTAAGCTGCATAATGTAAATAATATCATTTCCGGTCCTGGGAAATCCTCTTTCGCTGACTCTCTGAAGACTGAGAAATTGTTGAAAGGCAGGATGCTCTTAATTTCGACTTCTCACCCAATCTTGCTCCTGCTGAAAACCACAGCTTGTCTTCTGAAATAGCCAGAAGTGGACGCTTGCCGTTCAGCTCTTGACCTTAAAAGGTGAAAAAGTGAATTTAAACAAGTTTAAATATGCAGAGGTTTTCCGTGTGTCGAAACCCTTTAGGCAAAATCTTTTACGCAAGGCGGTAATCCCTGGCTCACTCGCATCCCTCATACGCCTTCTGTAGAATAATGTACGCAGTTTGCAAATTGGGGTTATAGAAACGTTTTCGTGTTTCTAGCGCCATGTAGCTGGGTACGTGCAGACTGACAACCCGATTGTCCTCGTACAGGTGAGCGCCTGCCCTTACGGAACAGGTATTTCAACTCACATTGTCGGTGGTTCTTATCGTCACCGGAAGACCTTTAAATGTATCGTGCTACCACATGTAATGCCATCTGCAAGGCCAACTTCGAAGGACAAAAACGATACAGCGCCTGACAACAGTGGTATTTTCTTCAAGATGAAAATAATGGCAGTCTTTCCGAAAGCAGCAGGGATTATTAGATTTTAAAACTTCGTGACGCCCCGGTGACCCCAAGAGTTGCTGCAGTTTTA
>NW_011889272.1:428858-432916 GCF_000151845.1 Pteropus vampyrus | reverse complement strand
CAGACAGAGGCAGCAGAGAGAGGCCTGGGAAGGACACGTCATGTCATTGCTGGCTCCAAAGATGGGAGGGACCAGGAGCCAGGGCGTGAGTGTGGCCTCTAGGAGCTGAGGATCACCGCCACCTGACAGCCAACAAGGAAATGGGGACCTCATGCCTCAGCGGAGAACTGAATTCTGCCCACAACTTGCGAGAGCCTAGATGCACTCTCTTCAGTTAAGAAGTCAGCCCACCAACACCGTGACTCGGGAGAGCCCATGTACGGTAATGGTGAACGTGTGTTGTTTGAAATAGCGATGCTGGGGATCGTTTTTATGGCGCCAATAAGGCCGCTCATACAGAATTGACATCACTGTCGACATTCCTTGAATTCTCTTAATTCTAAGTTGTAAATCATAGCAAAAGTGTGACAGTGAATATTTTTAAGGAGAAGAAACAGCATTGCATTAAATTGAAGGAAAGTTGAGTCCTGGTTTCTGAAACAAACAAAAAAAATAGATAAATTAGATAGATAATAGACAGATGGATAGATCATAGATGATGATAGATAGATACATGATAGATCTAGATGATAATAATGATGATGATGATGATGATGATGATGATGATGATGATGATAGACAGGTAGATAGATAGGTAGGTAGGTAGGTAGATGGATGGATGGATGGATGGATGGATGGATGGATGGATGGATGGATGGACGCATGGATAGATAGATAGATAGATAGATAGATAGATAGATAGATAGATAGATAGATAGATAGATGGATGATGGATGGAAGAAAGGACGATAGATGATAGAGGTAGATGATAGATAGATAATAGATAGATGATAGACCATACATAGATATCACGATGATACATGGATGGATGAATGGATGGATGGATGGATAAGGAGACAGATAAATGGACAATTAGGTGAGGGCTACATGTAGATATGGACATGTACATAGATGAGGAAAAGATAAAATATATTATCTTTGAATTAAGGATAGTCATTATTTATTGGTGGTTGTATATAGGGAGTATTCGAGTTTATGGGAAAACACCAGCTCTCTTAGTCCCCCATGCTTTACCATCCAGTCACCTGCCGTTCCCCAGAAAAGTCCCCTCTCTACCGTGCAGACATAATTAAGATGGCGTTCCATATGCGCTCCCTCCCCTCCGTGCGAGGCCTTAAACGTTCAGAGCCCAGTAAGGTTTATTACCGCTCAGCTCATTCTATAATAAATTCCTTACACACAAGAAGCACATCTGTGACCTAAAACAGAGCTAACGCATTCTAACGAATTCCACATTTATTGACAGGAACGGCCCTTTTAGTTCTGCGAAGTTTAAGTAATAATCTGAGGCTGGCACAGTAGCTTCGTGTTCCTCTTCCTTTGTAATACAGTGATTACGTTCCTGGCATAAAGTGCCATTCTATAATTTCTCTACTTATTTTTCGTACGAATTTCCGGGCACCATTTCTCCTCCAAATCGAATCGTCTACCACTGGAGTTTAAAATATCAGCCGTTACTATAAGCTGGTCAAGGTTTCTTTTAGTTTGACTTTCTAAAGAATATATAAACTCTGCTGAATTCTATAATCTCCCTCTCCTTCCCTACCTATATACCACGTTTTCCATCAACTACGAGAGAAAGCGAGCTATGTCCCAGGCTTTCTGTGCTAAAAGCCCCTCAAGTGTAACAAGACACGCTTCCTCCTCATCGGTGCCTTTAGCCCACGTGGCCGGCAACCCAGCAGCGTAAAGCCTGGAGCTGGAGAAAGCAGCTGGATCGAACGCCTTGCTTTGCCAAGGGCCGGCTTGTCTGACACTCGTGAACATTTCTGAACATCACCCTCCCCATCCGTAACACGCGGATGGCAATGCCCGCTTTGCATATCTGCCGAAAAGCAAGGGCGCTCTCCCATGAAAAATCACCTGGTCTGCCTTACGCGATCTATAAAAGATGCATCGAGTTAGAAATGACAATTGCATGACCGATTTATATACCCAGCGTCTATCACTTGCCAGGCAATTTTCTACCAGAGAGCGGATGGGATAATCGAATAGACTTTGCATAGCCTGGAGACACCAAAAGGATATCTTTATTTTCTGTTTCCTTTTGGGGACGCAAATCGATTTGTATCATTATGACATTCTCCTTGTCTCGTTGCACAATGACCTCAACCTCCTTACGCAGCCGCTTTTCCCCTACGGCTTTGGAACCCACGTGGGCATCTTGAATCCATCGATTCCAACTCTGTCGTTTTCTTCTTGGCTATTTTTCTAGAACACTATTCTAGGCAAGTTAACTTTCTTCTGCCTCATTTCTGAACGTTCAAAGCTGACACTTTTCACATTTCTCCCGTGGGCCTGCTGATTTAAATCTTGCCCTCAAGCGGAAAGCTGTCACGAGATGCCCTCTGTCTCTGTTGAAGAATACGTATCTTGTTCACTGAGTTACATTTGTCATAGAAAGCGTATATGTAACATTTCAAAATACACGTTTATTCTGTAGTGTTAAGATGATTCCTTCTTGCTTCATTCATCTGCTGATGACTCAAACTCATCTATTCAAAAATATCGTTTTAATGAGTTCCCTATCGGTCTCATTTAAAGTATATTAACAATAATGATATGCAAAAGTCAATATTCTTTATTATTCCAGCAAACTGAGTTTCTCATCCCGCTTGACAGCTTAAAATTGCCACTGGGAAGAACTTGACTTTCAAGGAGAATTAAATGGCGTTTACGGTGATGACTGATTATCAGCGTAAGCGGCATGCATTTTTCTCCTACAGTAGAGGAAATAATTTAATTAGTCTATTATTGTAAATGTTCCGATTTTAATACATTAACTTGTGGCCCACGGCCGATAGAAAAGAAATTAACACTGACTCTCTTTGACTGTGGAATGAATTGGACTTTGCAGGGCAAGAAAATTAATTATAAATGCACTCTCTATTGAAGATTGCCAGAAATTTTTTTTTTATGATAAATGAAGTAATTATTAGATGTCAAGTATACAAATAGTCGTGCACTGACATTTCAGCTTATTAATTCCAACATTCGTCATTGTGTGTAACATAGTCATCACATTTAATTGCTCAGGAAAAGGGAAAAAAATTCATCGCTCTCGCCTTCTCTCTGCGATTTTCAGGCAGTAAATTTGTGAAGACACAGAATGCTTGTGCATTAAATTTCTGATGACAGCCTCGCGTTTCGTTTTGTGCCAAGACCAAAATAAACACAAACAGAGAGGAAAGAGTAGGCTAAGGGTGCCGAAGCAGGGGCCGGCTTTTCCAGAATTATGAGTTAGGGGGAATTTGTCTTTGGCATCTTGCTACCTGCGTGTTTTCTCTTCTCTCTCCTACCTGTTTTCGGGTGTGTGCGGGAGAGTCCCCAAGGCCTTCTCGTTCACCTCCAGGATCCCAGGAGCTTCTACCGTCCCAAAGGACACTGTCCCTTATCCAATAGTGCTCCCATTCTTTGTGGAATGAAGTCCACCGCGTAGCTGCTAGAGAAATCGGGGGCCCTCCCGCCCACGACGACAGATAACGAGTCACAACTGATGAAGTACATTTCTTAAAAAAAATTCGGCGATGCTTTCGGATCCGTTTGCCTGTAATTCGTTCCACCTGTGACGGTCAGTTTCCTGCGTCAGCGTGCGTAGGGGACGCTTCCTAGTCATCGAGGCAAATGCACATCGAGGCGCTGACCTGCGGTATTTCGTCGGCGTGGTTAAAGTCCATAACCAGTGTGCGTTCGGTGGGGGACATCTTCCTGGGTTCTGTGAGCGGATCCAGTGTAATCACGGGGTCCTGGCAATAGGGAGGCATCAGAGCAGAAGGACAGAAGGTGATGGCTGAAGCAGAGTCGGGAGCGATGCCCTTTGGTGGCAGAGGAAGGGCCGGGGCCGTGGAACGGGGGTGGCCTCTATGAGCCACAGCGCTTCCTGTGCGGCCACAGTGTGCTTCTCACAGAAGCCATCCAGGCCTGCCAGGTGAGACCAACAGGACTTTATCATCGGAGGCCTGTACCCTTCCGCCCTCTTGTTATTTTCTACCTGTGTC
>NW_011889272.1:420839-427298 GCF_000151845.1 Pteropus vampyrus | reverse complement strand
GCTCTTGCATCTCATTAGCAAACTCCGCAGAGAATGACTTTTTGAGAGTGAGAGCCAAAGAATGAGAGGAATTCGAAGGCCTACAGTCCGCTGGCTGAGAAGCACGGACACAGAGCATGGAGTATGCACTAGAGCTGGAAATCCCCGCCCCCCCCCCGACACACACACCCCAAATTAAGTTTGTACAAATGATTTAAAGACTAATTGGCTTCTGGATAAACTTGCCTTAATACATTTTCCAGCCAATTAGACGAGTCGAAGCTCGTTTGCAGGATGACAGCGTCTGTTCAACGTCCCGATGGGATCTTTTTGCCATTTCCATAACGAATGCAGTGCTTCTCCCCAGAAGACAGAGCTGTAAAAAGGGGATTATCTGTCATAGAAATGGCAAAAACACAAAAGGCGTTTTGCCTTATCCCCCTGGATCCTAATCGTATCACACATTTTCACAACGTTCTGTTTTTTGTGGGTTTTTTTTTTTTTTTTTTTGCGTCTCCCTTCAAATAATACACCAGATGGTAAATCCCAGGAATCGTTTTACAGGTTTGGCAAAAATTCTGAGAGCAAAATGAGTTTTGAAAGCTGTATTTGAAGCCAAACATGGAGCCGAGGAGGCAGAGATCCAGCCCTTGGGGCCAATGAAACGGTGTCGAGCGAAGCAGAGAACAGCTTTACGGTTCCGTATAACTGTGTCCTCAACGTGCAGCTGAAAAGTCTTCAAAGTGGATTCCTAGGAAAACATGATTCCCAGGAAATCAAAGTCCCCTGGGCGTGAGCAAGAGCACGCTTGATGGTTTAAAATAAACCCAGACAAAGTCTATCCCAGTGAACGGAGAACAGTGGAAGACCTGAGCATAGAAAGACGGTCGTGAAACTTTAAGAACAAAGGAGAGTGCGTGAGATTCTAGACTTTAAGCCAACACCCCAGGTTCCCGAAAGGGGAGGACGGGAATTTTCAAAAAGCTATGTATTTTTTAGCGTCACGGTAACTCTGGGTTGAATATTAAACAAATAATGCAAATGTATTATCAGATCGTTCATTATCACGTGAGTAGCAAGGAAAATCCTAGGAGAACTGTTTGTATTTCCAACGAGATATATATATATAATTTGATATAATTTGCAAAGCTGGAACGCAAGCAGGCAGACTGGAGAATCGAGAAGTGTGGAAGCTGCAGCCTTGAGTCCCGAGTCCATAGGCTCCACACTCAGGAGGAAGGTCCACACTGCCATCTGGAGACGGATGACCCTCTTCTTTGACAAACCTTGGTCTTTGCTAGTAAGGCCTGCCGCTGATTGGATGAGACCCGCACGCATCCTGGTGATCCGTGTTCCTTAAAGTCGAGGGATCGTTAATATTCGTCGCATCTAAAAAAGGTCTTTACGGCAACATCTGGACTGGTGTTTGACCAAACGATCAGCCGCTGAAGTCTAATCGAGTTGACGTGAAAAATGAAGCGGCAGTCACATTAAACCTGGGAGGGGGAAAGTGACGATTCAGAAGGTCCCCACGAAGTGGAGGTGTGTCAGATGCTGGAAACTGGGTTACCGAAAGTGTGCATCCTCTTGTCTTTCCGCTGCTCATAATAAAGTGACATTCAGCGGGCCAATAAACGTTGGCTTAGCCGGGGACTATGCTGGGTGCTATGCACGCCGACGTGAACAAAACAGAAATGGTCCTTATCCTCCTGGAGTCGGTAAACAAACTAGGGGCCGTGTCTGGCCTGGCGCCTGTTTTTGTAAATAAAGTTTTATGGGAAAACGCCATGCCCATTTGTTTGCGATCGTCTCTACCCACTTTGGCTACAGTGGCAGAGTTGAACCCACGGCCCACTAAGGCTAGAATGTTTATTCTCTGGCCTTTCGTAGTGAAAGTGCTGATCCCCATGCTGACCTTTGCCTAACAGGGCAGCGACATCCTTCTTCGGGACCGGTGACAAATAGCAAAGCCGGACGGATCGCGTCTCCGGGGATAAGGAAAAAGAAATTTAACACGGAGCTTTTCTAATTTCAAGAAGAGGCACTTGTATCTAGGCGCCGTATCTAGTGTAGCAAGTGGAGGGGTACGTAGCTTAGATGCTGTCTTTTCTGTCACAGCAAAAAGAGGCAGAAAGCCCACAACGGGAAAACAAGTGAAGATCACGGGGTGAAGACGAAACGCCGACTCAGAAGAAAGATAAATACAGTGACATCACAGGTCACCTTGTTTTCCGGGAAGCCGAAATCACAAAAGCGAAATTAAAAGCTACCCTGGACGGCTCACGTAGAGAAAGACCGAAATCGGCGAACGAGAAAGGAAACAAGATATTCTACGAATTAAGAGGGAAAGAACGAAGAAATGGACAGTATATTAAACACAGAGGACAAGAACAGAGACTTAATGTCAAGAAGCTCGTTTTCTCTCGGAAGCCACCAGAATAATCGAAAAAGAAGCAATGATAACAGCTTTTACTAAGCGACGATTATGTCCTATGTGCTGTGATCGGTACGTTTCGTTTATTATCACTTTTAACCCTTATGACCACCCTGTAAGACACAAAGTAATTTACTCTCGTTTTCCAAATGAAAAATGTAAGCACCGTAGGAAGCATGTCATTCACCCACAGTTGGCGAGTAAATGGATTAAACGGGGCCGACTCCATTGAACAGCTGGTTCATTGTATATCCATAACCAAAGACGCAGACAAAGGACATTTCACTAAAAGAAAAAAAAAAATAGTGTGACGATACCATAGAGCACAATAATTCCCCCTCGTCGTGTCCCAAGATCAGAAACAGTCATTTACGTGCTCAACGTTTTGCCACGTTTATGCAAAACAAAGAACCAACGCATACGTGCGGGGGATGATTACGGTCATCCCCGTGGGAACCGAGAATGTGACGTACAGAAGCGGCAGACGCGATTTCAGGCTGCGGCCACGGGAACGTGCGGTTCGGTTGAAAGCAAAGCAGTGACAGTCTGTGCCTAACACGCCACATCCAGAAACTGGTCCTGAGCTGGGAGCCGCTTTTAAGGACTTCGATGAAACGAGACCTCGAGAGAAAGACGACCTGCTGAGCACGATGCGTGAAGCGTGGCGCTTTCAGAGGAGGTGCAGGCAAATGCTGACCCACATCGAAAACAGGGGAACGTGAGCGACGGCAGAATGAGTACGTGGCGCCTCCCGGGGCAGGCGACTCTGAAGCGACTCTCCAGCCTGAAGTGAGACTCACGATCCGCATCAACAAAGCAAAACACAATCCATTGTACAAACATTGTTCCAATGACTTCCTGGGAGTCAGAGTTAAGTTTCGCTTGGAATATTAGAGGAAATACCATTTCGTCGCTTGTCCGCTGTCTTAAATCCACGGGTCGGTGGCTTACTGAATAACTGGGCCTATTTCCGCCGTTACTGTCATTTGGGAATTACTGTTTCATGAACTTGGCAGAAAAGAAACATGTAATCTAAAGAGAACATTAACGTCGCTTTGAATTACGCTGGAAAGGTTTTGTTGGCTGGCATCAGCTGAGTAAAAGCTAAGCCCGATAAAAACGAGCTCTTCCCAGGACAGGAGGAGCGGAAAGAAACAAATAAATATGTAGGATACAGTTTCACAGTTTGTGGGGCTCTCGGATTAGTAATATAGAATAATCAAGTAGAGCATATTGTAAGTTTTGCTCGGAGTATGCTGACCTAATAACTATTTTATATCCATTATTATTCATTGCTAATACCCCACCATCCAATTAAGAAGATAAATATGTGTGTTCTAGTCTACCCTTGTTTCTGTCTCTCATCTCAGTATTATATTCAGCTGCTTTGTAACGATTTAATGATTTAATGCAACTTGGAAATAGAAATTGCAACCTAATTACCAGACATTAAAGTTGATACGGGGTGACATTCTGTTACGTTCTCGGGTTGTTTACAAAATTTTGTCTGCTGGTAAATATTTGATACTTTTTCTGAAATCAACGAATTCTTGGTGCTCTAACTGTGAAAAAGAGACTCCACTCCACATAGCATTACATTTCAAAGATTCTTCTTATTTTAATGTACGTAACCAATGAAAAATGAACTCAAGAGTTCCAGATGTTTGTGTCATGCAGTCGCTTGCATCATATCTACACACTTTGATTCTTGGGGCCAAAATGTGCATTTCTTCATAAAGTGAAGGTTTCCCCTTGAAACACAGAAGGTGTACGTTCTATATATTTGTATAATACATAGTTTACCAAGACCTTTCACAGCCCCATTCGACTCTCATAAAAAGTCTGCTGAAGTAGCTATTTTTAATTCCCTTCTTATGGCTGAGAAAACTGAGGTTTCAACATTTAGAGAGTTTCCCAAAGTTGAACATCTTTCAAATTGTTTCCAGACCTGATAAATAATGGCCAGGTTCCTTCCATGTCACCCGGCTGACCCTGTCACTGCAGAGGACACGCGGGAGAGCTGACCTCACCCAAGTGATCTCTTAACTTCTTCCCAAAGGTGATGTGACGATCACCCTAACGTTGGTCACGGAATTTAAAACACTTTTTATGGGACTCTTGAACGCGAGTTCCGTGCCTTAAGCGCCGTGCGTTCCATCTTCGGAAGCGGGCACAGCGCCTCGTGGGGAATAGGCATTCGGTGATGCATCTGCGGACTGAAGCTGTAGTTCAATTTCTCTCTGCAGGATGTGAGAATGATTGACTGTTCTGCTCTGGACTCCGGCTGTACCATGTTAACGACACAGAGTCTACTGAATCCGTGTAGCTTAACAAGTCACCCGCAAAGTGAGAAGGCATCACACCGATGGACCCTCTTTCCCTAAGTTACCAAACTGAGTTCTCATTTCAGTGAAGCAGCCTGTGTCAGTTCAATCCAAGCATTTGGCTTCTGGGAATGACACAGACTTGAGTCGCTGGTCTGAAGATGAGGACTGGATCCAACAGCCCAGCACAGTTTTAGTGCTCGGGGCAGGAAGAGGACAATCTGTTCTCCTTTAGACATTTTAATACGGCAATAAAAAATGTAAAGAACGCATTCATACCCAAACCTTAAAATCATCCCTAGAAATTGAGAAGAATCGAGCAACACGAAATTCGAGTCTACATTCACCAAAATCAAGGCACAAAGCCTAGAAAGTAAGTCCACCCAATCAATGGAATTCAGAGCTAAGAATCCAGCCACTAAGTGGCATAATTGCTATAATTAGTCAAATGGCGTAATTACAGTAAATGCATGAAAAGTTGCCACTGAAGCATGTAATTGCAGAGCATAATGGTGTTATTATAATTTCTGATGATATGATATGATTTGGATATATAATAAATGCCTATAACAATATTAAGACATTTTTTACTTATAAATTTTCCTAGTACTTGATTTGGCCTTCTTTAAATTTCTGGGTTTAAATCTAAGCCACATAGGAAATCAAAGTTGGGTTTTTTTTTTTTTCAATGAAAGGAAAAGTGAACATTCTCCAACGTAGTGCCTTGGTGAGAAGGTAGATAGTGGAGATAAAATGTTTGAAGCTGAGTGTAGGATAACTCTGAATGAATGACTGCACATGGAGAAAGCACCTGTGTGCATGTGGATGCTTCAGAAGGTGCTGTGTGTCTCAGGGAAAGTGCGTTTCTCCCAGAAATGGTTTTTCATCAGGGTCTTCGGTGGATTTGTAAAGCAGGAAGGTCTGCCCGGGAGATGACGTCATCCGTCTCCACTTGGACTGGAATGTTCCCCACCAACGCCCCTCAGAGCCTGACTCTGCTTTGGCCTCAAACTTTAACTTCTAAACAACCTTCAAAAGCAAAGTTGTTGGTGGTCCCACGATCCACCAAACGGTGTGGCTGTTAGCAACGTATTCCCACCGAGGGACCGTGAATCTTCCTCATCGTAAAGGCCGCCTTTCACCTTATTCTCTCTTGTAGTGGAAAAGCCCTCACTGCTTTTGAAGACACACAACTCATCCCATCGACCCTCCTTGCTCCCTCACCGGGGGGGTGGCCACTAGTCCATGAGAATTCTGTCGGAGAGGGACACAATTAGGTAGCTTGGGGACTGGCAAACATTTTCTGGAAAAAGAAGGATAGCGCTTTGCAAGATACACACGCTACGTAGACCAATAGGGATGGCTGCGTTCTAATGAAACCTGTTTTTCAAAACAAGTGTTGGGTGGCCGTTGATGTGTGTGGTTACTCACTCGTAGAGGAAGCAGAAGCAGAAAAGGGCCCTAGGAAACGTGGCCTCTCTTCTCTGCCCGCTAAATTTCTGCGAATCCACTTTAACTCTTTTTTTAAAAAAAGAACAATAAAGCATACCGCCCATTTGCATTGAGGATCAGGCAATAAAGTCCCCTAGACGAGCATCGTCTAGTAGGACTTGCTGTGAGGATGGGAAAAGCCTCTGTACCAGCACTGCAGCCGCTAGCCACGTGTGAAGTGTGCCTGGTGCATCTGGAGGACTGAGGTTTTAATTCAATCTAGTTTTAATT
>NW_011889272.1:407999-418369 GCF_000151845.1 Pteropus vampyrus | reverse complement strand
TGTCGAGAGAGGGAAGAGGAAGGAAGAGACGAGAACGAATTTCCTCGTTTCTGGATCCGTCTTCAGTCTTAACCAGATTAACCCACGTTCCCCCTTCACCTTTTCTAGCTGCCTCCGTTCACTGCCTCTCAGCCCTGCCAGGACTAACGCTCACCATCAGGCGCTACCGATAAGCCAGGAAGGAAGTGATACGATCATCTAGACATTCGTCTATCTCCAGTCTGCAGATGAGACAGATGAATTCTGAGGGTCTCTCCCAGACCCCCGATTCTGCGGACGGCTAACGAAGGTTACTGTGGATTAACTTTTCCACAGTCAGGGGCTGTACTCTGTGGAGAACTGGCAAGGGTGGGGTGTCACCCCCAAAACATTATCGGTTATTGTCAATCACCCAAATATCTCAACTACGTCCTCACCTGCAGTAAGGCTTCTGCTTGGACGTTCCCCATGACCGGCTGCGTTCGTCACCTGTCACGGCATGCCGATAGGATTAGAACCTCGCAACAGCACAGCATGGTCGTACGGGTGGTGCGCACCAGCGGTCCAGGCCGGATCTAGCTGGGTCCTCTTTTCAGGGTGTCTCACGAGACTGCCATGAGGGAATAAACTCGGGCTGGGGATGCACCTGACACTTGCCGCTGTCAAGCTCACACGATGGTTGGCCTCCCTAGCAACTTTGGGGAGGCCGATGTCATGCACATATGGAGACATCATCATTGGTCAACGGCTATCTCGACTTAGCCCGAAGCGATGCCATCTCCATTTCTCCGCCCAACAGATATGTATTAAGCATGTATTAGTTAAATAAAGTTCAAGCAAATCCGTACAACTCACACTAAAAGGAGAAGCTCCATTTCCAGGAAGCATTCTTCGTGCAAAACATCTATACATCTTTTTACAGATACCTTTAGAAGAATCGCCACACTGAAAATAGAGTCCAGGGAAGGGCCAGAGGCCATGAGTGGCAGCAAGGCATGACCCGGGGCCACTTTGCTGAGAGCGGCTGCTGCTTCCTGTGGGAGCCCCGGGCACCCACGAGGTGGGGCTGAGCTGCAGGGGAAGTCAGTTCTGAGACCCCCGCAAACACCAGCCTCTGTTAGGAGTATCGACCTCAGGGAGAAAGTGCAGGGAGGAAAAAAAAACGTGCCCCGAGAAGGGTGAGGACTATGCTGGTCTGACCTGGCTTCAGAGAAGTGAAGAAGACCAGAAAAATAGCCTCCGACAACTCCTAAACCCTAAGTCCCCACTTAGACGCTTTCAGATTTGAAGACCCAGAAATGGCGAAGCCTTAAAAAAAACAAGGCGAAATGGTCACGGACGGTATCCTGGGTTTCCGATCTCGACCCGCGTCGCGGATGTTCAGACGTTGTGTTACGTGCCACCTGTCTGTGTGTGAAGTGACAACCTTCGCCACTCACGCAGACAGACGGACTTGCCGTAGATTGAGCTCATGTTTGGCAACGTGCGTAAATGCTTTATGCGTTCCGATATTTTCTTAGATTCCTCGCTGCTTTCTAGATAAGTAATCGCATCCTCGGCAAATAATGGCGGTTGTTTCTTTTTTCCCAATTTTTAGATTTTTTTTTCCCCTTTTCCTGTTCTGTGGGCCAGAACTGTCGGAACAAGGCGGTGTAGAAACGATCGTAGGCTTCTTATTTTCTTCATGTTTTGATAGGATACCTTGAGTAGAACTTTCACTAAAGTATTTCCGAAGCTATTGATCAGCTGAAGATATTCTATGGCATTCCTAGTTTGTCAGAGGACTTATTTTTAGATCAGAGATTGATATTATTGATTTGTTCCTGCATTTATTGACAAAAGTATATGGTTTTACCTCCATAAGTCTGTTAATGAAGTAGATTCGATGAAGACATATTCGTACCTTGGATATAAGAATGCTCTCACAAGCATTAATGGTTAAAAATCTGTCCACAAAAAGAAAAAAAAAACCCAGAAGGCACAATTATATACATAACTTTTTCTATCCAAAGAACAGACATTTTAATCTTACCCCTTTTAGTATAAAAACGAGGAAAACAGCTTGAGGAACGTAACCTCGGGACGTAAAAATAATGAAAGGATTTTAAAAATTAGCCTGTAGGACACCATTTACATGAAATATGCACAAGAAGCAAATCCGAACAGACAGAAAGTGAATTAGTGGCTGTCAGGGTAGCTGGCGAGCTTCTCTTCTGGAGCAGTGAAAATGCTCTAAAGTTAGGAACAGTAAGTAAGGCTTGAACAACTGTCACGATACTAGAAATCACTGAATCACACGCTTTTTAAGTGGGCGGATTACGAACGCGTGGATGACATCTCAATAACGCCGTTTTAAAAAAAATGATAGCCAATCTCGGTTATTAACATCGATGCAAAAATCCCCCCAACAAATATTCTTCACACTTGTCAGTAATGTGTAATAAAAGGTAATGAATAATACATCACGATCCAGTGTGGTGCCAAGTGAGAATTCCGGTTGATCTAATCTACTTCGTAACAGATTTATGGAGGAAATCCTCTATCCTCTTTCTGTAGAAAATTATAGACGGAGGGTGAAAAACATTGGATTTAGGGATAAAAACAAGTTCTTCACTGGAAAAGTCAATATTAGAGAGATGCCGATTCTCCTCAGATTGGTCTATAAATTCAGTGTAATTCCAGTCAAAACTCTGGCAGGTTTTCTGTGAGCCATGACATGATGATTAAAAGTCACACGGACACTTTTCTCTTTCCTACCTCTTCTTCACAGAGTCCAGAGTGTCAGTGCGGCCAATAAATATGTATAAACATACGAATGTACACATACACAGAAGTCAATTCACAAAGACTTAAACGCACATGGCAAGGCATTTCACAAAATAGGAATCACAAATGGCCAACAGACATACTAAAAACTGCCAGGTTCCATTACCAATCAGAAAAAAAAAAAATGCAGCTGAAATTCACCATGAGACTTAATTTCATATCCAACAGATTATAAAAAGTGTTGTTTTTTTTTTCTAAATAACATCAGCTCTGGGCAAGGATGTAGAGCTATGGAATTCTCACGCATTTGTGCTAGGAGTCGGAAGAAAATGGAGAAAGATTTAGTATTATCTTGTAAATATAAACAACGCCTAAGTATCAACCGTAGAGAAGGAACTTGGTGCATGTGCTCCAAGCGACAAAGTTGGGAATGTTTGTGGCAGTAAGATTGTTAACAGCAAATTCTTAAGATTCTTAGAATATTTTAGTCTCGCTAAGAAGCGAATATCCGTGATTTTAACAAACGTTCAGAGAAAGCCAATCTTGATTTGATCTTTTTCTCTAGCCACCTTTTATTTTGAGAACCGAGGGAAAATTGGAGAGGAGAAAGAGTTTTATTTTCCAATCCAATCCTGGCCCCCGGGTCATCTCTCGAAATTATGCTTGGAAACTGACCAGGTCTGTTTTATCATACTCAGTTCAAATGAACTGACCGACACTTTCGACGACCTTTTCACTTTGCGGGAAAGACGGGGTTTCAGTGATTTGGACTTCAACCAAGCAGACACGTAAATAAAGTATTTCAATAAGGATAAGGGTTCAAATAAAATTTAAAAACATATGTGGCAGTTAACATGGAGACAGGTGTCTATTTACCTAGGGGCTGATCACAAAGCTTTTCTGAAGGATCGATCTGAGCTGAGACCAGGCTAGCGACTCGAGTCCAGGCGTGTAAAATCAGAAGAAGCAGCACTTACGGAAAGGGGGCAGCAAAGGCAAAGGCCCTGAGGTTGGGGACACACCGGGTGTGTGTGTGTGTGAGACAGGACAGCTGAAAAAAATGAGCTCTTGCCCACTCGCTCCGTGAAGTCTTGAAAACACAGACAACTGCGCTGCATTTGCAATGCCGAGTACGAGTAGGTATTTTTTAAGTGTTTTCACTTAATAAGTTATTTCATTATTATTATTATTATTCGTATTATGTATGATTTCAATTTGAAATAATACTACCGCTGGGGAGGACACGTAGCAGATGATCCTAGGTTACGCTGGCTCCCCATGAAAATTACGGGACTGGCAACATTTGTCTTGAAGACCACGCTTTTCCACTTTCTGCTTCCTATTTCCCTGTCATCTTACCACCAGCGCTTCGTCTTTCTCATGCTCTGCTTCTCCCTGGGGCCAGCCCTACCCAAGCAACAGCACTGTCCAGGGGTTAAGCCAGTCCTACATCAACAAAGCTCAGTGGTGAATCACTGCCCTTCCCGGCAGCCAGAAACCCCCTATCTGTGTGAGTGAACACGACGAACTCCCTAGATATGTTTCTGAAAAGAGAGCTCCAGCAAGAACATACCTCCGCCGTGGAAAGGCTTAGGCTGGACGGCACGCTCAGAGATGGGTTTATCATTTTCTCTGCTACGACTCAGACAGCCTAGCTCTAGCAAACATGCGTGAGGTTCTTCCCTGGTGCTAAGTAATGAAAGGCAGAGAATTACGGTTCAGAGAAAGGAACATGGAGTCTTGGTAGCAGGTAGCACAGTCTATCGGACGTTGCATTCAATGGCGATCGACCGACGTGTTTCCTCTAATTCCTTCTCTGTTTCTACACTAGATGTCACTGTGCGGCTCGTCATTAAATAGCTGAAGGAGACTTCGTAGAGAAATGGAGACAACGCGGAATCATGAAGGACACCTCACACAGCGGCACCCAAAACGCGTGCGAGCATTCTGCTCAAATCGATGACACGGAGCAAGGAGACGGCTCGTCCCCTACACGTGACCGACCGTTCGTCCAGCTCCGTGCAAGGCTCGGAAGACTTGGCGACGAGCTGAATTCTTTTCCTGTCTTTCTCCCATTTGCATACCTGTCAACCTGATAAAAAGTGAGAATTTGGGAAATGCAAATCGCCTTCTCATGAAATTTAATGATGCGCGTATACGCTCTATTTTAAAACGTTGCAAAAATAAGCCATTCCCTACATGCTTAAAATAAAAAATTCTCCCAAAGATAACGGAGCTGGGACATAGTGAGGGCCCACCCCGTGTCCTTGGCCTTTCTTGCTTCCTATTTCTGCCATATTATAGGCCTTGAAGTCGGAAATGTGTTTAACATGCTTTCGATAAGTAGGGAGACCAAGCACCCCATTGAGGACGAGTTAGTCAGGCTGCTAACGGTGGATATCATTTATTGGCATTATTACAAACCCATTGCACACACTGAGAATTCCTGTGTGCACACGTGCACGCGCGCTCACACACACACACACACAGAACCCTGAATGCTTATACATAAGAACCACGCACCAGACGAGCAATGTGATTCAGCCTGTGAGCCTTTTCACGTTCCATCAGAATGACAGGTCTGAGTTGGTGACGGGCACTCAGAGGAAAAATATTTCCCAGGATGCTTTCCAGAAGCAGAACTGCTTGGCTATGGCCAAAGTTTGAACAAGAGGGATCTGAACCATCTCTAAAAACTGCAGTGTCAAATATTTTGAGACGCTCTGCTAAGGTAAACGCAGTACCATCCTGGCAGAAAGGACGGCCGTAGATCGAGTGAGAGGATTAACTTTTTCTAAAAACAGGTAAAGGTCTGATGAGACATGTGAAGTGAAGGCGACAATCGTACGGTGTACAAAGCCATCCGCGATGCTGATGTCAAAGGCGGGGCTGTCACGTGGATGTAAAATAAGATTAGATCATCTTTCTCCCTTGACGTACAAGTCAGCAACTTGTCCTGTCATGGTATTAGGAGATGATGATGACGATGACGATGACGACGATGATGACGATGATGATGATGCGTCTAATCACATGCTTGAATCCTCGCAACGACCCTACGGAGAATCTATCCTCATCTCTATGTTACAGATAAGACATGTGGGCTCACGCCTGCTCAACGTGGCCAAACTTTTGCAATACTAAATGTGCAAATAAGGAACTTGGCAGGTCTTACTCGGCACTATAGTCTGGCTCCCCAAAATACGCCAGGCTACATTCTCGTTGCGAAATCCTGCTTGATATCAGAAAGCTAACGTTATCTAGGGGACCTCTCCTTTCCTTTCTCTCGGAAGAGGATGAAACGTCACTGGCTCGGCCCAGGCAGAGGACTCGCCTGGGAGAGATACTGAAAAGTCTGACCTCAAACATGGAAGCGAGACCCAAACGGGGAACAAAGGAGTAATTTAGTAATGCCCCTGCTGTTAAAAATGACCACCTGCAGGGTGCCATTGCTGTGTCAGGAGGAGACAAAGTCTCTGTCCTTAGATACTGTATACTGTAGTCAGCACTTTTGAAATTAGCGTCGTGCATTGGAATCAAGGGCAAGGCTTGTTAAAATGCAGATAGATAGTCCTGGGGCTGGGCTAAGAGTTTGCTTCTCCAGGAAGTGCCCAAAGGATATTGTGCTGCTTGCCTAGTGGCCACAACGGATGATCCAAAGCATGAGGTAGCGAGCAGAGGTGCCAGGGGGAGGAGGAATGAAAATCACAGCTGACTGGCCGGGGGACACGCAACGGCACGGCCCCCAGGGTGTGCCGGACTGTGAGGGCGCACACAACCGCAGGTCCAAGGGAGGACGCAGAGGCAGAGGATGAACATGGTCTCCCCAGCCCCGACATGCTTCACGAGCAAACGTGCGCTTCTTTTCATAGACATAAGATAAATATTTACTGTAAAGCACAACATATGCTCCCAATTAGAGTTCGTGGTCCCAGTTTTACCGGCTCTAATTAGTCATGACCTTCACGAGGTACAAAACAGTGTCTCCTGTATGAACTTTCCAAGACGACGTCAGTGCAAGTCATTTAAAAGCGGACTAAAAATCAGGTAGCTATGGCAACCAGCTATCATCATACAATACCTGTGTTGATATAGTAGCTGGGCAAAAGGGTTTTATAATTATCTTGGCTCATCAGATTTCATAACGATCTGTCATGTTCATTCTGGATCTGCTTCAAAAACAAATTTTGATTATCTGCGTATAGATACATATATTAGATGATTAAGGCTAACATCACTTTATAAAATACAATCTATGGCTACGTGCTTATTTTACAGCTTCTGTTGCCAGAGTAAACAGAGTTAGAAAAATAAGCAACGTAGTGTCAGTTTTAAATGCTAGCAAATATAAATAATCCAAAGTATATAATACACAGTATCAAATTATGCTGTATAAAAATATAGTATACTGTATAAAATTATAGTGTGTAGTATAAAATAATAGTATACAGTATAAAATAATAATGCACACTATAAAATAAGAGCATACACTATAAAATTCTCGATGCTTCTTTTGCTTGAAAATTGATCTGGCGGAGCCCCGTAAATCATTCTACGGCTTTATTGTCCCAGGTCCCCCTAATTAATTCCAATAAAAATAAATGGGACACGATTTGTATTTTAAAAACTGCATAGTCTCTTAAGAAATTGTAATTCAGCCACTGAAAATTTTTCCCATTTCATGCTCTGCAAATAAGTCCCCATTGCCTCGAGGACACGTGGGTGAGGTCATGTTTGGGTGCTTCAGGGAAGGAAAGGGTCCTAGTGCTGGATCTGGGTGCAGAGTCAAGGCGTCCAGCTGTGAGACGTCCACATGGAGATGGGACAGCAGGGCCGAAGCAGAAAATGAGTCAATAAGGCTGAAGGCTGGAGAGGAAAGCAAAGCGTTGGACACGAGGTGACGTCGACGCAAACGGTCGACGAGAGTCAGGGACGGGGTGCATTTACCAAACGCAGGGTGTAGTGAGGGCGCAGGTTCCAAACCCAGTGAAGGCGGAGCTCGTGAGCCAGCATCCAGGAAGAGTGACAGGAGCTGAATCTCAGCAGGCAGTCTTAGCGCGTGGTGCAGACGCAGGTTCTGGAAAGTCTCTCACAGCACGGGCAAGGGAGCTGGGGTATTTCTTTCGCAGCACGGCACAGATGCGGATGAGGGCATGGGGTGCCGGAGGACCCCTGGGCTCCCTTCGAGTCCATGAGGCTGAAGAAGTCCTGCTCATTGTGCCTCGTGGACACCTAGGACATAGCATGGCGCCGCAGCTGACAGCATTCGTGAAGGCACAGATTAAATACCCTACGATGTGACCGCAGAGCAGAGTCCAGGACGGCAGAGACCGCTGCATGCACGGAGTCGTCGGTCGCTGTGGGAGTCCTTGGGCAAGCACGACGCGGCCCACACACATCCCTGAACTCGATGTTGTGGGACCTCGTCCGACAGACGCTTCCGAGAGGTCCCTGTCATTCAGAACCACAGGTCCTGGGTCCAGTGACAGGCTCTACTGCGTCTCGTCGTGGTTCCAAGACTGCGGTGGGCTTCCGAGTCCATTTTAAATTCATGTAAAGTCTTTTCGTTCAGACTCCAAGGTTGCATTGATGAGAAGAATAAATGGAACCTTGAAAGGGTACCAGCTTCTGGAATGATAACTATCAAAGCAGAGGAAACAGTTACATGGACAATGTGAAGGACTGATTCTCTCGATCGGTAACTTCAGACAAGTTATTTTACATGCCCAAGTATCATTCTCTTCATCTGTATACTTCCGCTTCATAGGATTGTAACGATTCGATTACTTAATGGCTTGGCCATACAACTTGGCAGGCAAAGAGAAAATAGCCCATACATTTCAGCTGGCATTGCTGTTATTAACTTCTAAAAGAGGACCATATAATCTTATTATCCAGACCTGGAGTCTTTGATTAGTGACGGAGAAAGCTGGGATTAATTGTGCCGAGACCTCGGGCACAAACTTGCCCTGTCCAGGTAACATGGGATACAGTCTCCCTGTGCGTCATCAACGTGTGGTCAGTGAACGTATGTCACGCCACCATCGACTCAGCTGAAGTCAGCGAAGCATCCTCATCAGAAAACCGACTCCCGTATTCGTGACATTTATGGGGACAGCGGCCCTAGAAAATAAATCTGCAGAGAGGACAACTGAGAACATCCCACAGCTCTACTAAACTTCTCCTCCAGGATCGGGTACTCTACCAAAGATTCAGTGTTTGAGCAAAACAGACTGTTTTGCAATTAACTTAAAAGATTTTTTTTTTGCATCAATGCCTTCCCTCCGTGTAGACACACATGATAAGGTTATTATTTGGCCAACCACCAACTACTACCAAGTTTCTTGATGGCACGACTTTGCACAGTGGCACAGGTGTGGATGTTGAAAGGTGTGCCTGCAGTCGAGAAAGACCCGCCGTGTTGACAAAGGTCATGCTTCGAGAGACGAAGCCCTGTCACCTGTCAGGTTTATATTTAAACATTGTCAGACAAAGACTCTTGAAGGGGGGGACCCTGTAAAATACGCCATCTTGAATACACCAATAGGGTTTGAAGCCTGTCGCCCAGGACGTGAATTTCTATTTGTATTTTGGGTACGTGTGCATAAAAATACGCAGGAGTGAGTGTGCCGTGTAAGAGTTTAAGAAACATGTCAATGTCCGGCGCATCCAGCCGCAGCTCCTTACAGTCTGGCGAGCAGAGCCAGGGGGCACCCATGGGCAGTGGGCTCTTCCCACGAGACGGGACGGGAGGTACACGACCCTTTGGGTGAGAAGTGGGGAGGCTTCCGGCACCTGAGAAACAAAGAGTCCAAGAGAGGAGGGAGGGAGGGCTGGCTGCGGACGATGACGACAAGGTGGAGCTGCCCGCTCTGGTCCGACACACGCTGGCTTCGGCCGTGCGCTTCATCGCGTGGCGGGGCTGACAGATTGTGGGAACGGGCAGTTATTTCATGGTTGACTGGGGATTCCACGGGCAGAGCTCACACCGTGGGCCTGCATCTCAGCATTTTGCTATTGTTCTGTGCAAGTGTTTTCTATGTGTTTTGTTTTAACTGCCTGAACTCCTAGTTACGAAACAGTGCTCGATGCTGTCTCTGGGTACGCACAGCACGTCCTCCCGAAGTTAACTGGCGTGTTGTAACCCCCAAATCGATTCTCAGCTCTCTCTGTCTTTCTTCCTCATCGGTGCTGACACGCGTTGACCTCTGACGGGTTTAAACATCGTCGACGTGATGGCACGCAAACTTGGACCTCCAAGTCTGACATTGTGCCCTGACGTCGACATTCATTATCGAACCCTCTCTTAAAAGGCGAAAAACTGTAGACGTGCTGTAGTGCTTCCTTATTTCTATAAATAGCACCATTATCCATTCTCCCAGTAACAGAAACCACTGACAATCTTTCCTGATTTAGCCTTTTTCCTCACATTTAATCTGCCAGGAAGTGCTATACATTCGACCTCTAATGAAAGATTTTACTCCTTCCACTAGAAAATGTCAGCTTTTCCTTAGGTGCCTTACACACACACACACACACACACACACGCACACGCACACACACATACACACACACGCACGCACACACCCAGCACTGTCTAATGTATGTAGCATTTCGTATTTGTA
>NW_011889272.1:398342-404954 GCF_000151845.1 Pteropus vampyrus | reverse complement strand
TGTGTGTGTGTGTGTGTGTGTGTGTGTGTCTCCGGTAACAACATAGCAAGTCTGCATGTAGATCATCTAAAATGTCATTTTGTTTCTTTTCTACTATAAGGTTTTTGGCATACCTACATCTTAAAGAAACATGTTCGATATTTTAAAGTCGATGTAGCAGATCCTAATACATAGAAACATAGTCTCGATACTCTTTAAAAAAAAAATTAATGCTATTCAGTGATTCAGGTACTAGGGACCCACAGAATCCTCCAGAAAAATCCCATTTGATCCAAACGGGAGAGCATCTCTCAGCAATACTGCCTCCAAAAGGGAAAAAGATTCATTTCCGAAGGAGAACATGTCATCTGCACCCCATCAGACCCTGAGAATGGTTCCTCAGTCGTTAATAGTCACCAAATGGAAACAGACAGTTTAGGAGACGTGCAGAAGCTTCTGCTGCCTTCGTCGGCACTCGCTCGACTTCAGTCAGACTGTACGGTGGCATCTTAAGAGCCGAGGCAGACTCACTCAGGAGCCCACCCTCATGGAGATAAAAAAAAAAGATGTTAATGAGCAGATCATGTGGGCGATTAATAACTGCTATTGAAATGACATGATCTTCGCTTATTCTCTGAGTAATTGAAGTAATGAAGGCAGACCCGGCTGCGCTGAGAGGTGTCAGAGAACAGTCCAAAATACAATTAGCTATCGTATTTGTAAAAAAAACAAAAAACAAAAAGCAAACAAACAAACAAACAAAAAAAACAAAAAAGCAAAAAAAAAAACAAAAACAAAAACAAAAAACAAAATAAAACAAAAACAAAAAAATCAAATAAAACAAAAACAAAACAAACAAACAAACAAAAAAACCCCCACGACATTCGTCTTGGGGAGAGAGGCTTTGAGAAATGCCTTGTCCCCAAAACGCCAAACAAACAAACAAACAAAAAAACCCCCACGACATTCGTCTTGGGGAGAGAGGCTTTGAGAAATGCCTTGTCCCCAAAACGCCTCTGTCCTTTCTTTTGGCAGTGAAACAAGCCACGTTTGTTTCGGGAAAAGCTGGGCAGGAAACCGATCCGCATTCAAGGGTCAGCGACAAAGTTTCAGCTGTGATAAAGGCCGTGTGATCCGCTGCCACCACCGCACTTCCTGTCTCTTTTCTTTCACGAAAAAGCATCAACTGTGAAGCCTCCGGACTCTCTCCTCTAAGCCGCACATTATCTGAGGGTGAAGACCAAGCTACCCTCGTCTTCATAACCCCGCACACGTTAGACGCTTTGCAAGTTCACTTCACACACACACACACACACACACACACACACGCACGCACACATGTATCACTAAAGTATAGCTCTCGGAAAAAAAAATCGTTTGGAACGAGTGAGCTCATCGTTTTTCTCAAACACAGAAAAGACCGTGAGTACATACGAATCCCTCATCGTGCTTCTCATTTTAAAGTAACGGCAAATGCATAATTTTCTGAGCTGCGGGGTCGCATGCCATCTGCTTCCGCATCTTCCGTCCCTCCGAAGTCCTCTTTATCACGTTTGCACGGAGAAAGCGGCGTCAGCCCAGCAGAAACGCTGTGCGCAGCTTTCCCAGGTGCGCGAGTTGGAGAAGGATTGTTTTCTCGACGTGACACGAGCTTCTGAAAAGAAGTTCTGATCCCTCTTTTCCTCATTTGCTTTTGGCTTCTCTTTTCCGTCTGTAATAATATCTTGGTTCGTTTCTGCTCTTATCTGCCTGTCCCCAGCTTGTTTCTTCCTCCTATTGAGATGTTTGATGTTGTCTCTTTCCCCATCTTCTGCAATCGGTGGCTTTTTCCAGCCTTTGTATCGTCTTCTGCATAGTCTTCCGTGTCCCAGCCTCATTCTTTCTCATTCCGTGTTTGATGCGTTGACTTGATGTACCACGGTGACTTAAATCCGTGCGTGACATCCACAGAGTGAGCACAACTGGTCCAGGACGAAAACGGGGATCCCACAGGCAGGGGCGTAAATCACGAGTCACAGCCTGTGGCGACAAACGAGGAGAAAGACTGTGCTTGTTCTCACGAAGAGAGATTGAGCAGCTGTGTGAGGATAAACAGGGCAAATTTGGCACGGGTTGGGCATGAAATGAATAGACAAAAAATCACCCCTGCTGATTGCCGCTGTGTTCTAACTTCATGCCTTCCGTACCCGAGAAATAAACTGTATGACAGTCAAGTTGAATGGGAGCCTTTAATTTTTAATTCCTAGGAATTCCCCTTCCATGGTATCAATTTCCAACCGCCATCCCCGGTCACTGTCAACACGATGTTGGTATTTTCCAAGTAAATTCTTGTGCAAATCAAAACGCTTATCCACCTCCAACCCCTACGGTGTCCACGCATGTACGTTTATGGATGCGCCACTAGCTGGAAGATTGAAGTGAGCTGAATGCAAGGACTATTCAAAAATAACAGTTTAACACTGTAATCGATACTTTTATGCATCAAGAGGTGCAGATATTTAGTGTAACATTATTCGGGGTGTTTCTGTGAAAGCGTTTTTGGATGACATCCACCTTTTGGTTGACTGAGGAAAGCAGATTGTCCCGCATGATGTGGGTGGGCCTCATGCAATCAGTTGAAGGCTTGAATGGACTGAGAGACTATTCTTCCTGCCTGACGGTCTTTGAATTGGAACTTTTTCCCGCCTTCGGACTTAAAATGGAAACATTGGCTCTTCACGGGCTTCAGGCTTTTGGACTCAGAACCAAACTGTCGGCTCTCCTGAATCTCCAGCTTGTGGCTCACGTAAGCACGTGAGCAATTCCTTATGATAAATCTCCTTCTGAGTATATCCAGATCCAATTGGTTCTGTTTCTCTGGAGAAGCCCGAGCCATAGAAAAACCTCACCAGTGTAAGAAACCTCAGCGTCAGTTATCAGAGCATCATTTTCTCACCTGTAAGGCAGATGAGGGCCAGACAGTCTAAGGAATCTGATGAAAGTTACACAGTCCATGAGTGTCGTTGTAACTCTGTCCTTTCCCAGGCTGCCTGGGGATGGTAAGGCAGTCAGAGCTTTGTTTATGATGTTGGGCGGATTTCCATCTAATTCTTTAGCCTTCGTATGCCATAGAAGTATTAGAAAGTTCACTCCACTCCAGCGAAGATGATCTAGAAAGTTTCTGCGATTCTCCCCACGAAGTGAATTTAACTTCCTCAAAATATCTGGAGCACTCCCCCAACCCCACAGGGAAAAAACTTATCTATCTCTCTCCTTCGCTGTCAGTTTCATGATGCCGGAGTCGTAGCAATGTAAGGACTCTGCATAATATCTGGACCAGACTATCAGGAGAGCTTTGAGGGTGTGATAGGCAGAATGGCCCCCCAAACATGTCTGCCTCCTAATCCCTGGAAACTATGAATATGTGACCTTACGTGGCGAAGGGACATTGAAGATGTGACTAAGTTAAGGATCTTGCAATGGAGAGGGTGGAGATGGATCTTAGATTATCCAGGTGGGCCTAGTGTCATCTGAAGGGTCCTTAAAAGGGGGATGCAGGAGGGTCACAGTGGGAGAAAGACACGTGAGGGTGGAAGCCGAGGGCGGAGAAAGGGGGGCAGGAGAGAGGGCGGGAAAGAGAGAGAAAGAGAGAGAGAGAGAGAGAGGAAAAAGCTGATGCTATGCTGCTGGCTTTGCAGGTGGTGAAGGGACCACCCACCAAGGAATGCAGGTGGCCCGTGAAACCTAGAACCATCACAAAAAGAGTCTCCCGTGGAGCCTGCAGAAGGAATGCATCCGACAACAGGGCGGCTTCACCCGTTCTGCTCTCTGACCGTCAGAGCTTATAAGGTCATCTGTCCGTGTCATTTTTAAGCCACGAAGTTCATGTTCGTTTGTGACAGCTGCCACGGGACTCGAATAGGATGAGGCTTGGAAAGAACGGAAACTCATACAGGTGTCAAATGGGACTATGACATTTGGAGTCATGGATGGATTACAGATTGGAAGCTATCGGTTAGATTATTCCGATGAAAATGGCTCTGAGAATTATGTACAAAATATTCATTGCTGTGTCCTTCTATTCACCCGTGTTAGTGAACAAATGCATTACCTATGCATCGGGTTTGACCATTCAAATCCAATGGAGTGAACGGTACCCTTGGTTTATCATCATCATCATCATCATCATCATCATCATTATTAGAAGTTCCCGTCATCAATCATCATCATCATCATCCTCATCATCATCAGTTCTCATCATCATCATCATCATCATCATTATTATTAGTTCCCATCATCAATCATCATCATCATCATCATCATCATCATCATTAGAAGTTCTCATCATCATCATCATCATCATCATCATCATTATTAGTTCCCATCATCATCATCATTATTATTAGAAGCTCCCGCTGAATATGAAATGGGCTCTAAATATTTCAGCATTCACAGTCTAGAAAATTGATCCGTATTGAAAAGTAAGACAGCAATTCATGCAGATTATTTCTTTCCTCTGGCTCTAAAAAAAAAAAACCATTTAATCCGTCAAATACTCGAGACGGAGTGAACAAAACTACAGGTTCCTCTCGGTATCGCTGGAGCATCTGCCGAGGAGCTGCGAGCTGCTCCGATTTTCAGTGGTGGCCACGCCATTTCCAGTCATCAGGCTGACTCTCGTAGAGAGTCCCACTTTATTCCTGCTTTTTCCACTTAGTTTCCGGCTTCGAGCTAAGCTTGCCCTGCCCCCTGTCACGACTGTCCCCTGCCGCCTCTGCAACACTCACAGCACAGTGTGAATCAGTTTCAGGGAGCGTGTCAACCCACTCAGGACTGGCCTGTGACGCTTTTATAAGTCAAGGGTTACTGTGACACTTAGCTATTACATGTGGCTGCTGGGTAGTTACACCACAGCGCGTACGCCTCACGGAGCCAAAACTACTTCCTGTCTGGTCCTTTACAGAGAAAGTTTGCCGATCCTTGTTTTAAGGTTTTTCTCTCGATAAAAGCAAAAACAAACAACATAATCCCCACGCGATATTTACATTCTATTTCAAATCCACAGGACACAGGAGAGTAAATAGCACCGTCGTGTGGGGTGTAAACAGATGCGGATTTCACATCAAATAAACCACGAACCCACTTTATCTTCGACTGTCACCGGGTTAAGGGAACCGGGCCCAGACGGCACATTCTAGGAGTGATGCATGTACGTGGGGTGCTTCAGATACAGTCTTGCACGCTTGGCGGCCGCGTCCATGCTGAGAAGTGCGTCGTGAGTGGATTGTGTTGTGCTCACGTCGCAGAGGGCAGGTACGCGGACCTCGATGGCACGGCGTGCTGCACGCCTGTACTGGGTGGCAGAGCCTCTTGCTCTGTCGGGGACAAGAAACCATTTTACCCCTACTCTTCTGGGTTCTCGCCTAAGGCGTCCCTATAATAAGAGACAGAATAATAGGAGAAAAACCAGCGTACGTTTAAAAACGTGCATACCTCCCGTGGACATGGAAAAGACTCAGGAAAGCTACTTAACTTGCCAAAATGGCTGCAGCCACCACGTTATGTACTGTTTTCAGCTAAAGACAAAAGATGATGTTGGCGGGGTAGAGGAGTCGGTTTGGGGAGAGTTACCAGGAAAAGCACAGTAAAGAAGGAGAAAATTATTTCGCAGAGTTAAGTGTTTGCCTTGTGCACTGGTAAGAGTGTCTAGGACTGAGGCCATCCCCTCCTCCTGGAGCAGCTGGGGAGACCCCCTTACACGTGGAGACCCCCGTACAGGTGCAATGTCTTTCAGAGAGGGGGACCTCGACCGGGTTCTCAGAGCGTCCCTCACGTGTGAACCAGCCGGAAATAGTTCTCATGGCAAACGGACATCCTTTGGGGCGACAGATTCTGTTCCCCCACGGCTGTGAGGCCCCAGAGCTGTGCAGCGTGTTACTTCATGGAGCGTCAGAGGTGACTGTGCTACAAGGGCAGGACGCGTGAGCAGCGTCGTGACGGCATGGATGTCACTAGGCGGTTGGAGTGGTAGGCCCCGTTATCATCCTCTGTCCCACCGTCCCGGGAGAGGCCGGTGGTCACGCTGAGCATCGCCGTGGCTGCGTGAACGAAGCTCTGCTTCCCGTGCACGTATCTATAAGTCTATTTTCCGTCTTATTCATTTCGGGGAATGCAAAGCAGCAGCTTATTCCCAAGGCTTCACGTAGGGGAGACGGGTTTTAGCAGATAGGAATCCGTTTTGTTTTCCCAGGTGGGGCTTGAGCGGTTTGACTGGGTGCTGTGGGTCGTACCCCTAAACTGGTGTTGCTCGCTAAGGAACGCTCCAGAGGCTGGCACCACCGAATCTGAACCTGCGGATCGAAGCGCTAGAATCAGACAGGGACTCTTCCCGTGGTCATCGGCCAGTCGTCCTCTGTCCAACTCGATGGCTGTTGGATGCCTTCAGGATGATGGCGACGCAAGGCTGATACACAACCAAACCCAAGCCTCTCGTTGCTTTCCACTCTGACGGTGCCGCCCTTGATAATTCGCCATCCGATTACTGCTGAATCAGGCGCTCGCCACCCCGGCCGTTCACCTGGGCGCTGCTCGTTACCACGGCAACTACGAAGGGCCACCGGGGAGAGAGGAAGTCACCGCGACGTGTCTCTATGA
>NW_011889272.1:394930-397608 GCF_000151845.1 Pteropus vampyrus | reverse complement strand
CTGATACACAACCAAACCCAAGCCTCTCGTTGCTTTCCACTCTGACGGTGCCGCCCTTGATAATTCGCCATCCGATGACTGCCGAATCAGGCGCTTGCCACCCCGGCCGTTCACCTGTGCGCCGCTCGTTACCACGGCAACTACGAAGGGCCACCGGGGAGAGAGGAAGTCACCGCGACGTGTCTCTATGATACTTCGGGACAAGTGTTGCGGGCTCCGAGGATTTAAGGTGCCACGTCCAGTCACGTCGTCACAGCCACGTGCGATCGGGGGCCCCGCGGAGCGTTGCCAACGAAAGCGCGAAATTCCTCACGCGTGAGCGGGAAACGTCGTGGCTTTCTCCGGGGACTCGGGATGACTTTTGAGAACACGTGGGCCCGACGAGCAGAAGTGATCTACATCAGCAGCCATGACGTCTGAGGACGGACTGCAGACGATTGCCTCTCGGTCAGGCATTCAACGGTACTTACTGTGCACCTACTATGTGCCTGGCACCGTTCTAAGGTCGCAGAATGCCACTGCCAGCAGCATAGGTAAATCTCCCCGCCCGAGGGGAATGCCGTTCCAATGAGCTCGTCTCTCTCATGCGGATAACGAGGACACGGAAGGTCTCAGTGATTAAATGAGGAGCATCGCATCACAGCTCACTAAAGCTCTTTTTACAGATATGGCAGAACAGTTGGCCTGCTGACCGTGTTATAGGTGCGCCTTTGTCTTGTTAGTCTTTTGCTTTCCTTTTTTTAAAAAAAAAAACAAAAAAACATTTTACCAGTGTCTCTCCATTGTCTAAGTCTGTTACTTACGTTTTTTTTAAAAAAACATTTTACTATTGTCTCTTTATCGTGTGTTTGTCCAAATGCTTCCAATAATTCAAAGTTGTCTCGCTGTCCGAATGCCAGCCTTTTCGCAAAAATGTGAATTTCCTTAGTTCTTATACTGCTATATAAGAACCTTCCCCAAACATCTGGTGGCTGAAAGCAACATCGCATATGGTTTTGAGCAGGGTTAGGACACATCTGGGGGCTGGACGGCATACTCGCTGGCAGGCAAGGCGGTGCTGGCTGTTTATTGGGAACTTGGCCGAGGTCGTTGGCCGGAGGCCTCAGTTATGTCCACGTGGACCTGTGCGTGAGGCTGCTGAGGCGTCCTCACGACAAGGCAGCTGGGTTCCAAGAATAAGTATCTGTGGAAAAGAAAGTGGCCAGTCTCTCAAGGCGAGGCTTCGAACCCTATCTGGTACGTTCGAGACGGTGTATTTTACAGGTGTGTGCAAGGACTGATAGATCTATGCATATGCGTCACCTGAAAGTTAGCTCGACAACAACATATAAGAATCTGGAGACTGGGAATCACTCCCGAGGTCGGCAAACTGTACGCTGCTGGCACCTTGTAATTAGATATTTTTAGGTGTTTACTTTCTCTGAAGCTTCATGAATGGACGCCAGACCCTCCCTGCCCGTGGTCATGAGACTTGTTCAGGGTGAGACAAGGAGGTGATGAATGTTTTTGAAAAGATACATTTTCCTCCATCTCAATGGACCAGTTATCGCTTTCGGTTTCAGAGTGGAGCTTTTCCACGTTGCCCAGCACAGACCTGGCTCGCTCCGTGACTGAGATGTGCAACGCGCATTTTTAAATAGAATTGACCAGGAGCTTTCTGAGTTCCATTTATTCTCCTCATCCGCTGTGCGAAACGACACGCTGGCCAAAGACCATCATTTGGAAGCAGCTCAGGGTTGCGTTTTGAAAGAAGAAAGTGAGAGCTTTCTAGCTGAAACGGTCCAGGGAGATCATTTTTCCATCGATTGCCCACCTGGCAATTCTGCCCCGCATAGAAATATAAATAATTAACAACTCGAGATATTCATCCATGAAACCACTACGAGGCACACGTGAGAGAGCGAACTTGGCGAGTATCATAGCTTGCACGGAGGCAGGGAGGATGTTGCTAGACCTCCAGCAGGCTAGGGGCTCCCCCAAATTAACTGCCAGTGACCAGAAACACCCACCCCAAAAGTTTTCAATTAGAGGAATGAGCTCGCCGTCCGAGGAGGGGGTATGGGAAAGGTCCCCCTTCGAGGAAAGCCTGGCAATAACTGGAGACACTCATCGGTTGTTACGACAGTGGACGCTGCGACACGTGGTTGCTGGCCCGTAGGTGGCGGGTCGAGGCCTGGGAACCGCTGCCATTCTGCGATAGCCTGGACACCTCCCACGCCAACGACAAATGAGCGGCCCCGGGTGGCTGCAGCTCCGAGGCTGTGAAACCCTGGTCTAGAGACCCCGCTGTGCAGACATGTGAGGGGACAGAGGAGGTGCCCTCTCGACGGGTGACATGTGTGGTCCGCAGGCAGCCTTCAAGCTGAGGACCTCCCCCTGGACACTGGGAAACAGGAGGATGCAACAAGGAACCGACGTCAGTACAAATGACTCGCTCCTAGGGCCTTGCTGTGGAGCAAACCACTGACTTTTGAAAAGGAAACATGTCCGCAGGGCTAAGAAATAAATAATGGCCTTAGAAAGGGGGCTTCGAAGAGCACGCGCTCCCAGCGCAGACGGCGTCCCCTCTGGAGCCGCCCCTCAGGGTCTCTGCACGGCTTCTTGTGAAAATTAGTAGGTCCTGTTCACCGAAGGACTCAGAGACAGAGACAGAGAGACTCAGAGACAGAAAGAGAGAA
>NW_011889272.1:392470-394880 GCF_000151845.1 Pteropus vampyrus | reverse complement strand
CCCCCTTCGAGGAAAGCCTGGCAATAACTGGAGACACTCATCGGTTGTTACGACAGTGGACGCTGCGACACGTGGTTGCTGGCCCGTAGGTGGCGGGTCGAGGCCTGGGAACCGCTGCCATTCTGCGATAGCCTGGACACCTCCCACGCCAACGACAAATGAGCGGCCCCGGGTGGCTGCAGCTCCGAGGCTGTGAAACCCTGGTCTAGAGACCCCGCTGTGCAGACATGTGAGGGGACAGAGGAGGTGCCCTCTCGACGGGTGACATGTGTGGTCCGCAGGCAGCCTTCAAGCTGAGGACCTCCCCCTGGACACTGGGAAACAGGAGGATGCAACAAGGAACCGACGTCAGTACAAATGACTCGCTCCTAGGGCCTTGCTGTGGAGCAAACCACTGACTTTTGAAAAGGAAACATGTCCGCAGGGCTAAGAAATAAATAATGGCCTTAGAAAGGGGGCTTCGAAGAGCACGCGCTCCCAGCGCAGACGGCGTCCCCTCTGGAGCCGCCCCTCAGGGTCTCTGCACGGCTTCTTGTGAAAATTAGTAGGTCCTGTTCACCGAAGGACTCAGAGACAGAGACAGAGAGACTCAGAGACAGAAAGAGAGAAGGAGGGAGAGAGACAGACAGAGGCAGAGAGAGAGAGAGAGAGAGAGAAGGAGAGACACAGAGAGAGAGACAGAGACTATAAAGAATAACATATACAACCAGAAAATTTATCCCCCGCAAAAGAGAAAGAAAACCAGGGACGTTAGGCAAATAGTTCTCCAGAATGTCAAATAAATTATAGAGGATCTAAATTGTGATTATTTTTTCAGTTATGAAACAACGAAAGATCAAAAACAAACAAACAAAACAAACAAAAAAAACAAGTCAGCAGACCTTAGGAAAGCAACGGGAAAGAGAAAAACAGCCACAGCACAAGTGAAAACGGGTAGAGTGACCGTAACAGAGAGTAAATTCCGAAGGACGAGCTCTCAAGTTGAGTCAGTGAAATACAGGAAAATGGGAGAGGACATAATATAATACATGTGGAAAGCCGTCCAGTGTCACACAACTGATCTTCCTCCAGAAGACAAGAGACGGGGCGAATGCATCGAACACCAACTCACGGTTCCGATAAATGCCACTTCGATCTGGAATAAAGACTCGAAGCTGTTGATAAAGAGGACACCGTCTCTCGGGAATTTTCTGCGGAATTATCGGCACGTAGATCGGGTGAAGTCCAGCAACTTCGAAAACAAGAATTATGTGGCGACCCAGCAGAAGAAAAGCCGCGTTATGTGAAAGGGGCGAGGATTTGTTCTTTGACTTGTGGACTGCAACCCTGAGCGGCAGATCACCACAATGACCATAAAATTCTGAGGGGAAAAAAGCATCCTTCCCCAATTTTATGCCCAGACAAGCTGTCCTGCAGTTATAAAGGCAAAAGATACATCCTGCAGGAAGAAAAAGCAGAAAGAATATAGCACCATGCACTTGTCCTTAAAACATTCCTGGATGACAAATTCCAGGCAAGAGAACATAAATCAAAATAAGTAACTCAGCGCTGGAGAAAGGAAGATGAAATTAACCGCGGTTAAGATTCAGATAATTTTAGGTCTAGGAAATGATGGTTACATACAATGAAAAACAGGTTAAAATAATACAAAACAAAATTGAGGGTCACTGGGAAACGTGCAAAGACGAAGTTATATTTTAGTAAATAGTCTCATTTTTGTAATAAGGAGAGATTACATAATGGCTAAAGTTGAAACACATAGGCAATAAACAACATTAAAAAAATTTTATGTCTTAGGCTCCCTCATCATGATTTATTAAGTTGTGTATAACTCTTCTGGGAAATGACAACTTCAAAAAATATACACTTCATCTAACATTTAACGATGTCTTCTCTTTTATTTCTGTTTACTGTTTTTGGTTAAATTTAAGTAAAACTTAATATAATCTCTGTTATTAAAAATAACATCTGCCAAGTTCGAGCCCACTTTTAAATGTGCTTTTCTCTTTCTCTGGGTTAGTAGCAATTGACAGCTGTTGTGACCTGACCGTTGCTACATTGGTGCCTGTTCCAATCACTCGACGTGGACCACAATGATTTCAGGGTCGGAGGGCTGGGAGTGATTTTTAAAGAGTTGTACTTTTCTAGATTGCTTGACTGTTTTCGTAAGAAAAACATCTCTCTTTAGTGCCAACGAAAGCATTCTTACTTTAAAATATTCATCACAGGATTGAGATCGTTGGCAGAACTGAGCAGATGAACTGGAGACCACGTGGCCCCGAAGCCTAAAATATTTAGCATCTCGCCCTTTAGAGAAAAAGTGCTCATCGCTGCTCAGCTACTCACAGCCTTTGCCTGCTCAGACGACAGCGTCCCATCCGTGTCCCAGCCAAGCAGACGACGTGTGAGG
>NW_011889272.1:381470-392420 GCF_000151845.1 Pteropus vampyrus | reverse complement strand
TGACCTGACCGTTGCTACATTGGTGCCTGTTCCAATCACTCGACGTGGACCACAATGATTTCAGGGTCGGAGGGCTGGGAGTGATTTTTAAAGAGTTGTACTTTTCTAGATTGCTTGACTGTTTTCGTAAGAAAAACATCTCTCTTTAGTGCCAACGAAAGCATTCTTACTTTAAAATATTCATCACAGGATTGAGATCGTTGGCAGAACTGAGCAGATGAACTGGAGACCACGTGGCCCCGAAGCCTAAAATATTTAGCATCTCGCCCTTTAGAGAAAAAGTGCTCATCGCTGCTCAGCTACTCACAGCCTTTGCCTGCTCAGACGACAGCGTCCCATCCGTGTCCCAGCCAAGCAGACGACGTGTGAGGGTGTCTGTTCCCACATAGGATGCTTGTTTTCTTTCAACCTGCACGAGTGGTCCGTAGGCCCATTTCCCCGCAGACTAGATGTTTTAATAATGAGGGGACCGGGTACACAAGGCAGCTGGCACGCACCAGAGCTAAGTAACGCGTCTCCAGCCTCGCTTCAGATGAGACCAGGGCAGTGCTCGCTGGTGGGCCCGGGGCTGTCGCAGACACGTTCGCTTCTGTTAAGGCAGCGGACGGGAAGCTCAAAACTCTAGAGCAGCACCAGCAACGCAAATGGATGCTAAGAAGACACGAAAGGAGATTTGAGACGGGCTCGCGAAGACATAAAACGCTGAAGATTCTGAGGAGTAATGGAAAAAAATGTTCAAACACTTCCTTCCCTCCGATGCCTGATTAAGTGAGGTCTCCCTCCTACTTCCTTTCAGAAGCTAGAGTCCAGACAAGGTGCGTGGTGACGATATTGGTCTGGGAATGTTTCTTCATCTCTTGGTGACATAACTTTGAGGGACTCTAAAGTCCGGATAAGATGAGACAGCAACGGGGCACAGGCTTGGGACTTTAAAAGAAAAAAAAAAGCATGTTCATTTTTGGGAGCCAGAGAAAGAGAGAATTATGGGCTGGTTCTGAACGTGATCCGGTCACAATCTGATCCAAACAAGACAGTGGAGTGTAAGAAATGTTTATGAAGATCAAACCTAATGTCACTCGAGGAACTGTTTATCCAACCTGCGTCCCCCGGCACACGCTGTGTCATCATGCGAGCAAAGTGCCGGGCACTGAGGCCTTCTCGTGCAGATGACTGCAGAGTGATTGAGTGTTTTATCCCACCTGCAGCTGAATTCTGGATTTCCACGCCTCCGAGGGGCCCCAGAGGGGCTTCTGAATAGCCCGCCTCCCGCCGGCCTGGTGGGCGATGGTTTGCAGCCCCGGCTCACCCACCCAAGCTCCCGTGGAAGGAGCAAACACCGCCAACGTGACGAGTCACTCTTCTCTTGTCTGCTTTTGCTTCAAAGGTTCAATGTCGCTTCTTGCAAAGCGTCCTCAAAAGCAGTTTATGTTTCAGAGCCTTCCTCTGTCACGCAGGAGACCTCTCTCGTCACCGACGGCTCCTTTCCTCCGGATTCTGTCATGCGCTCCTCGGAGCCTTATAAAGCTGGTCTCTCAAACAAAATAAGATTTCGGATAATAGACAGCGGCGGCGTAGAGATCCAGAATTCATCCGGGGCTGGGGATAAAACGCTCAACAACTCTGCAGGCAGGACCGCCGGGAGGAAGCTCTGCGATGGAGCAATCAACAGGCTTCCGGTGTCATTAGTCATTTGTTTATAAAAACCTTCCATAGTATATCAAAGTCAATGATGCCAAGTATAAGGGCCTATGACAGGGGTCTTTCAGAAATTACTCTTTACAGCAGAAATGTTTTTGTCCTAAGGTGAATAGGAATGCCTGGGAAATAATTCGACACAGCAGCTAAATTTAAATGCGACGCGTTTCCATTTTAACGTGTGACACTGGTCTTTCTTCACTTCAAGGACAATCGTGAGAGTCTCAGACATTGACCAAAGAGATAAGGAGAGAAGCCATGATCCATCAGACAACGCGTTGAAAATCGAAGCTATTGTCCTTCCTTATTTAGAATATAATTCTCTCTTTCCTTCCAAAAAAAAAAAAAAATGACACTGCTAAAATAATTTGTTTTAACAGGCAACAGTATTTATTTTAGATGAGCTGTATTTTTGAGCGGAGTTTATGTGTCTTGTTGTGGTATTTTTCCATTTTGTGAGATGCTAACTGGGGAATATGTTCACCAAGAAAGTGATACTAATTAGTGAAGAAGGTAGCATTATCAGGAAATAGGCATTATCAGAACACAAGTGTCACGGGAAAACCAAAAAGCATCACACACGGATTTAGATTCGTCTGCACAGTGTTTCTGCTGTAATGTATCTGGTATTATTTCCACAGCGTAAACTTGGGCATCTGAGAGGTGCCAGACACACCAGCTGCTTGCGCGTTCACTAGTTGGTCATGAAACTAAGAGACCCTTGAAAGCAAAAAATGCTCTCGCTGGTTGAAGGGATAGTGGTGGTTGGATGAGCCATCGCGAGAGGCTGGATATTACTCTATGAATATACCTCATTACCCCTGTAAGACCCTAAGTACCCCCTGAAATTTACACAACGTCTCTGGACCTCAGCTTCTTACTTCATGATTTAGAAATAACACCGTCCACCACAAAGGGATGCTGTGCACGGAACGGAACCACCTGCACGAACAGTTCACCAAGGTCAAGAACGTGCCACGCACCCCTACAAAGGCAGGTACGATTGCACCTGAGATCACCGAACGGAGTTTGTGGGGCCATCGTCCAGGTAAGGCACCGCGGTCCTTGTCAACGAAAAGCTTTATGGGTTACTCAGAGACATAAACACGGGAGAAATGAAACGAAAATGTAAGGGCTTCGTAACATGCGACGAATGAGCGTTGCCGCCATGTGCGCCACCATGAATTAAGGCCGAGAGCGGAGGATTGGGTGTTTGGCAGAATCTGACCTTGATTGGGCATAGAATGCTGTTCCACATCTGCATCACACACCGGCTTCCAGGGTCGAGAGTACAGGAGAACAAAGTTGGTTAGTCAGGAGAGGATGAGACTTGTCCTAGCAACAAGGAAGACCGACGATGTCGCCAAAATGCCTCAAGGTGTGCGTCACGGGCCAGCAGCATGGGCACACCTGGGAGCGTGTGACACACGCAGATTGTCCGGCCCTGCTTCCGTCGGCCCTCCCATCCCTACCAGACAGATCTGGGCTTGAGCGTCGGGCCGTCGACACATACGTGTAAGTTTGGGCGGCTCTGCCCTGAGCTGCACGCGCTGTGGAGCAGAGGGTCTGTGTGCTGTCGGTCTCTGTGCGAGGGAGGCTGCAAAGACCCGTGAGCTCTCGCCCCTTCCTGGATGCGCATCTGCTGCAGGCGTCAGCAGGTGGAGCCTGGACCCCTGGCGTTAATTCCAGCTGGTTTTGGAACTAACATTAAGCAAAAGAAGGCAACCCAGAAATGGCAGTCTCTCTCCAAACGCATGGAACGTGCGGCGCCTGGAGGGAGCCCTCATGCGAACCGGACCGTGGGGGGTAATGCTGTGCTGACGTGGGCTCATGCATCGTGGCGGGGGATGCTGGTGGTCGGGGAGGCTTGCGTGCGGGGCTGGGTAGGGGCTTTGTGGGAACGTTCTATTCATTCCATGCAATTTTGCCGTGAACGTAAAAGGGTCCTAAGAGATAAACTTTATTAAGTAAAAACGCAAAAATGGGTATTCTCGGAGGTGCGAGCCCGGGATGTAAGCGCTTTCTGTCCCCTTAGAATCCAGCCACGTGGGAAGGTGCCCTCGTGAAGGAGATTGGAGGCAGTCTGGTCAACTGTCCCAGCCGAGGTCCTGGTCCCCGACAGCATCTGGCAGCCAGGGACGGAGCCATCTTGCATGATGCTGGCTGAGGCTGCAGCTCATCAAGACCTCAGAGAGCCGCAGCCCCAGCCAGCATTGCACAAAGCAGAAGAATCCCCTCTCAGAGCCAAGCTCATGGCAGAATCATCACAAAATGCTGTCCTGTTAAGCCACCAAGTTCTGGGCTGCTTTATTCATGCACAGAATCTATGCGGGTCATCTGACTTGAGCAGCACAGTTTAATGCCCGCTCATATGGGGCTCTAATTTAAAAAAAAAAAAAAATTATCGTCCTTTTTGACAGTAGGCATCCACTAAAAGTTTCTGTATCTTGATTTTTAAGGAGTACGAGGGTGTCGTAGATAAGGTCTTTGTCCAACACCCAGACTGATGGTCCAAAGATGTACCACCGGTAAGCAGAGTGCGACGGAGCAAATAAAGTCTGATGACGTTCCCTTTGACATCTTAAGGGCAGCTCTTCCCTTAAGAGGAAGTGGCATGTGTACCTAATACATGGGCTAAATAACGTGAGAAAAAAAAAAAGTTTAATAACGCTTTTGAGGTGTTTTCATTCTCCCTTGAATTCCCCCAAGAAAATAATTGTCCTCTCAGGCTTTCAACGATGTTATGTTACCAATTTACAGTATCTCTTTTGCCTCAGGAATAAATGTCCAAAAGAGGAAATAGAATTCATTTATGTCGCCGGAAAATGCACTGTCTGTAAAATGTGGGTTTCTGATGAGGAAAAGAGGCATGAGGTGGAATTCATTTGTCCGTCACGGAATTGTTGCCTATCGGTTACGGAAATGACAAAAGCGATCGAGTCGAATGAGCTCTAAGCGATGTCGTTTGTAAGAATAAAGCCACTTAGAGAGGACAGATGCTAACAATCTGGCATCGTGATGAACCGTCGAAAATCATAATGCATGCGACAATGTTTTTATCTTACTATCTTATAATCTGTGGTTTATTCGTGCCAAACGAGTCACAGATGATTATTATTTTTTTTTTTATAAAAGCATTTTTATCAGAGAAGCGGAGCGTGGCGACAGGCTCAGAACGGAAGAGGCAGAACGAAGTGCCCAGAATGGGGGCGGGCTCTCGGCCTCCTGCAATCGTCTGGGAAATGAGGACAACGGTTCGTGCCCATGAGGCTGGGATTAGGGGTAAATAAACGAACCTCCGTCCAGCACCCCGCTGGGCGTCCGGCATGTCACAAGGGCCTGATACAGGTGGAAGAAGTTTAGGGGTGAACGAGAAACTTTAGGTCCCCACTGAAAACACTGCGGACTCCTTCGAGGCCTCAGAGATGAAGCGGATTATTCTGCGGGCTTTGAGGCATGTCTTCTTCCTTTCTGGGAATTGCCCCTCGAAAAGTATTAAGTGGAATTCTGTGTGGCGAGCAGTCAGATGAACCCCAAGCAGGAAAGAGAGGAGGAAGGTAGTCTGTCTCCTCAAAGAGACCGATGGTTCATGGACCCCAGCTGGGGATAAAGCTATTCGTTCATCCATTTGGCACACTCTCCCTGGGGGCGTGTTTGGGGAGCAGCGGGGGGAAGGGGAAGTTATGAGGCTTTTGCAGGCGGACGGAACAGGCGGGGCGGGGGGGATAGTGAGAAATAGTCGACTTCTGGCCATAACATATTTTAAAGGTAGAGCCCACAGAATCCCATCACGATTAGATGTGGCGTCTGTAAGAGACAGACGGACAAGCAAGAATGACACCAAACTATTCGGTCTGAGCAAATGGGGACCGACGCTTCCCTTGACTAAGAGGCGGCTGCCATCAGCCACAGGGCGGCAGAGTCTTGTTATTTTCTTCATACATACAAAGTTGCAACAAACACCGAATTAGCAAATACTAATCCTCTGCGCCTCAGGGGGAAAAAAAAAACTAACCACTTTGATTCGTGTTGAACTCACAGCCAACAGCACACGGCTCATACCTGAAGAGATGTCAGCTGACACACGGATTTGGTCCCTAAGGCACATCGCAGCATCGTAGCGCGTAGGATGCTAGACAGTGATACTGGGCCGCTATTTTAAGCAGTAAACTCACGCCGAGAGAGCTCAAAAATGGAAAAAGTGTGTCGCGAGACAGACAACGAAAAGGACTTTTAAAACGAGTATGAGGGATGACAGAAAGCGGCTGGAAACGTGCCCATCGGGCTATGCAGATTGATGTCCGCCCTGCCTGTGGCGGTGACTAAGGCCCGGGACGCTCACTGCCCAGTGCGGATTTGGGAGCTCAAAATACATTCCAGCCAGTAAGCAGATTCGGAGGTACAGAAGCCGTGAGTAATGACATTGGTCGGTGTCCTGAAATTAGCTCTGATAGCTCTTTTCAAGGACGGATTTGGGGAACACATCAAACAAGGGAGGAATAATGGTGGTCAAGGAGGAGAATCCAAGAAGAATTCACAGAGTGCACGTTGCCCAGGCCTTGGTTTATCTTTTGTGCAGTCAGGTGAGAAATGGTTCACCTGCCCTTTAAACTGCCTAAAGCTGCAGTCACATGTCAATAGGGCAGGCCGAGTGCATAGGGGGACGGCGGGGGTGGGGGGAGGGGACCAGCGTCAAATGCCCAGTGCCTGCTGCGGTGTCAGCAAGACCGTCTGGAGCCCCGGAAATGGCGGGGCGAGGCAGCGGCCACCCCGCACGCAAGCATTCTGACCTTCCGACCTTCAGCCGACTACTGCACCATGCCTGTCACTTCATGTCAGCAGAGCTTCCAGCTTTTCCGATGAAGCTGAAAATCCTGCTCTTTTTGTGGGGAAAAAAAAAAAAGTCCACGAATCCAATTTTTAAAAAATATGGCCGGAGAAATCAAAACCAATGCAGCCCCGCTGAGCTCATGGTTCCAACGGACCTTACTTATCCTTGTGTTTTTTCCACTTTGATCTGTCACCACAGAGGCGGAAAGTTCCAGAGCTGGGTTGCAACCGTAGGAAACAGGAATGGACAGGCTTTGAAAGCCCCAAAATGGTGCCGTGCTTGCGCCCCACCTCCTGGCTGGATGCCGTCACCTCAGTTCTGATGCCGCTTCTTCTCTTTGCCGTGGGCATGATCACGGACTTTCGGCTTCACACAGGGCGACAGAAAAACAGCTGGATGCATTAAGAAAATTAATCTGGCCGGGTTTCCGCAAACCGCCGCTAAACTTCCTTCGCCGCTCTTTCTGCGAGGGTGTTTCAATTTACGCTCCTAATCCTCCTTCTTGCAATTGGCTTCAGAATCGGTTTACCGATGACACCACGAGGCCAGCCTTTCCTCCTCCACGGCCAAACGAACGGACGTGACAAGGACACGTCCTGGGGAGGTTGCACTGCAAGGTGGCAGAAGCCGCAGGATAAGCGAGGGTCTGGCCGAAGCGTCCGATGTACCCAAAGTGGTAGGGAGGAGACTTCGAACTCACGGGTGAGGAATGACCTTGGACACCTTACCGAGAGGGACAGGAGGAAGCCCGACGTCTGCCGTCTGTCCTGCAGTGGGGAGACGACGTGGTGGCTGTCGTGACTGAGGAGTTAGCACTGACATTAGATGCGCGAGAGCACAATGTAGTCCAATCACAGAAACATATTATTTCGGTGACGATCCAGTTGCAACATGCGATGTGGGGGGATCGTCCACGGAATCCTACCCTGTTTTGGCAGAAGACTGATTTTTTACCTCACGGCTCTGTATTTTTCTTTTAAAAGGCCTGTTAGTGTTCTATGGCTGTTCGACAAGTCACCATGCACTCAGCAACTTTAAACAACTCCCAGAGACCTCCTTAGTCTTCCTGGGTCAGGAGACCCCACCTGCACAGGGCGTCACAGGTGGACACCCAGGTGTCAGGTGGTTGAGTCTTTATCCAGAAGCTCGGGCTCCTCTGAAATCCATTTCTTTGTGTCACTGTGACCGTGGTCCTGGGTTCCTTGCTGGCTGTCAGCCGGTAGTCACCGTCAGCTTCTGACGGCTGCCCACAGGTATCAGCGAAGTGACCCCCTCCATAACTCTCCTCCCACCCCATGAAGTATCTCTGACTTCATGGCCATCCGACTCAGTGAGAGCCACGTAGTTAACCACCCTATTGATGTCCTCGATGTCACCCGATCAAAGGAGTGACCTCCTATCCTGTTCAGGGGTCCTGCCCACCATCGGGCATGGAGATTGCATGAGGGGTACACACATGCCAGCAGGCAGGAATCTGGGGCCACCTTAAAATATCGCCAACCAGGAAAGAAAGAAAGGTAGTTATACATCTGGCATCACATAAAGAATTGTTGTTTTTTTTTGCCAAAAGTTATTTCCGAGCTGTGCTACAATTGTGATGATGAAAATAGCTGAGTTAAAAAGAAAAACTATTTAGGAATAAATCTACATAAAACAAGTATCAAAACTTCTGGGGTTTATGGTTTGCGCCCTTCCTTGCTCTTGGAAGCATACAAATTTAAGTTTTTGTTGTCTACCAGGATTCACATAGGAAGTTTAAACCATAAATTTGAAATAAAATGTAACAATAACAATAAGACGATACGGAAAATTCAGAATAGTCTGTAATCTAGAGAGATTCTGAGAGTCATGGACTTATGCCCGTGGTTTCCATAAATTAGACTTCTGCCCTCAAGAAAAAGAGGTGACAGGTGGTAGGCAGTAGCTGTAGCTGTCAATTGCGTGACTGGCTGTACTTAAAATGCTTATGTAAATGTGGGTTTGGTTGAGGCGATGGTGTCGAACTATATGAATACACGGAACCACTGGAACATGGAGCCGAGGCTGCCATGTTGGAGGAGCCGCCTTGCACGTCTCATCCGCAAACCTTTAGGATGCTAGAACAGGACAGAGTCACCTTCGAGCGGGATCTGAACAACCTCGTGTCCCGAAGAAATGTTCGCGACAATAACCAGAGAGCAGATGGCGTGAGCGGAGCACTGATGACTCACGGACTGAAGACCAGAAACATTGTCTCGAGTCGGCGTCACTGTGTCACGTGATCTGCACCGATGGCAACGGCTTCCTTCTGTGGACGTCACTGTCTGTCCCCTCCCCATCCTCAGAGACACTCATTGCCTTTGCTTCCTAATGGGCACACGATCCGGGCTTAGCGGTAGATTTGCAACCTGACTATTTCTCATCCAGTGTCAAAGGAAGAAAAAGTAAATTCCGTGACATTCGCACAAGGTAATGCCCTAAAGCACTGGAAATATACGAACCGCATCTACACAGAGCAGCGCAGACCAATGCCAGAAACACGGCTTTGAGTTCAAACTGTGTGAGGGCACTCAGGCGACAGACACTCCAAAAGAGGCTGAACTCCTGCTCTACAGCATTTGGAGTCAGTACAGTGGTCACATTTGGATGGAAGGGGTCAGTCACTGAAGAGTCCCGGCGGGGGCTTCCGAGGTGCTGACGATTTTCTACTTTTTATCTGAGCGGCGGTATGCTTTTGGGTCACTTCTGAGTGCGCGCGTGTCGGCGTGAATGTGTGCGAGCATGCGTGTGTAGCGCGCGTGGGTGTGGACGTGTGTGTGTGCGTGGTGGGTAGGGGGGGATGGAGCCGGGAAGGAAGCTCAGAAATATCATCAGAGTCATTCTTTTGTTTCGTCTGCAGTGTGCCGGTCCCTTACGCTTCAGTCATCCAAAGTCGAAAACCACGAAAGTTCCCAAGTGGCTTATTTATGTCACCGGCACCGTGGATGAGCAAGGAGGCATTTTCTAGGGGTGCACACGGCTGAGTACTGAATGTGCCGGGAAACGCACGGACAGGAAGATTGTAGGGAAGAGATTTACTGGGAAATCGAAGCACACGAAGCTTCCGGAGGTTGTTGGGGAAAATCACACGTAGACAAAAACATGCCGACGCTGTCTCGAAACTCTTATTTTGGGCAACTCTTATCTTGTCCGTTGGATGGAGAACACCTTGGGATCTTTCCAATTCTGTGTCAATGTCGACTTCCCCAGAATTGCTCTGAGCCATTTGAAGGGCTCCGGGACAATGCCACGTAGTGCACCCCACTCACGGCACCTTAAACTGCCAGGGACGCCACGCTCAGGCACACACACGTTCCCCGGCCCCACGGGAGGTCCTCTCCTGGCAAAGCTACCCAGAATGCCCCTGTCTGCCTTTTGAGTCCCCTATAAACGTGCCACACGAGACTTAGGACGTGAGTCTCCGGTTAAACGGGGCGCCCACGGATCCTAAAACCTGCTCCTACTGAGAAAGCATCCACAGGCTCGAACGCCACGAACGCTCTTGGTCAAAACGGGTGAACTGCCACAAAGGAAACTCGGGCGAATCTTCAAGTGATCAGATTCTCCAGGAAGGTGTGCTTCTCCCTTCTCTGCTCCCTGCTCAGTGGAATGAGAACACCCTCCGAGAGCCACCACCTCGAAAGCAGAAACAGAACAGGGTCTGTGTTCACGGCCCACCGACGAGGCTCTCACCGCTGCTCCAGCAAGTCTGACCAACTGGGACCAGGCACATTTGGGTGACTGGAGAGCAAGCAGCATTTTAAATGGCTTCCTCACTCCCACATAGCACCATGGAGACGGACATCACCAGATAAAAAGTGAAGTGTAGACTGAAGCCCCATTCAACAGCCACGTCCGGACTGTGGGCCATCCCCACGCGCTGTTGAGTTCTAACCAACTTCAGCGTGCACTGATGACGGCCACTGAGGATCCTGAAAGGCCCCCGCCCACTGCCTGACTCAAAGGTAAGGAGACATAACCACTCAATCTTCCTTCCAAGGGGCCCCGAGCACAGCTCCAGCATCTCGCACCCGGAGCATCTTTCCCGGTCCAGATTCATCTCCTTCATCTCACCCACGCCTTCCTCCTGTCCTCAAAGCGAGGCGCCTTTGCGGACCAGCTCTCCATGCCGAGCAGCTGACGATGTCAGCGCAGCCGTAACTGTGAGTCTACGGAATAATCGTTCTCACGGCACAGGGGATGGAAGCAGGGGGCTCCTCGGGAATTGTCCGCTGTGCTCCGTTCTGCTCACATGTGGATCAGACACGCAGTGTGTGTAGCCAGGCGCTCACATGATTTTGAGTCTTCTGCTCGTAAAGCTAAGACAGGCTGTGTCTGCTGAAACCTGAGTCACCGACTAGCCATAGGCAGGCATGTCCATGTGCCTATTTGGCCTCGAAAAAGAT
>NW_011889272.1:368109-380680 GCF_000151845.1 Pteropus vampyrus | reverse complement strand
TGTGAGTCTACGGAATAATCCTTCTCACGGCACAGGGGACGGAAGCAGGGGGCTCCTCGGGAATTGTCCGCTGTGCTCCGTTCTGCTCACATGTGGATCAGACACGCAGTGTGTGTAGCCAGGCGCTCACATGATTTTGAGTCTTCTGCTCGTAAAGTGAAGACAGGCTGTGTCTGCTGAACCCTGAGTCACCGGCTAGCCATAGGCAGGCATGTCCATGTGCCTATTTGGCCTCGAAAAAGATTTTTGGCTGTGGACATCAGTGCTTAAGACATAAGGTGTTTTGTTTTGTTTTGTTTTTAAATCAAGACAGCATTTAAAGCAATCCCAAACGATGCGTGTAAAATCTGACAGCAGTTGGTTTCCGGCTACGAATAAACATACCTTTGAATTTACAGACATTTCTTCCTGTGGCTAACTTTCCCCTATGTAAATTCAAATTATTTTTCAAGTTACATATCCATTCAAGGGGTATCATCCTTCCTTCAATTGGAAATATTTACTTCATCTCCAGGGACGCAATCCTAACAAGAATGGCCAGGAGTTAAAATATGGAAAGATCAATGACTAGCTCCTATAAGGAAAAATCAACATGCAAATCCGTGTTGCAAGTCAACGACTTGATTTTAATTAAACTCAGCGGTTATCGAAGTCACCGCATTATATTGCCGAGGGGGGAATATTTCTTACAGGCAAAGAATGAGCAGGTCTTCAAGAACAAGCGGTGGTTTTGTCATCTGGCGAGGTCATTCTCTATCGCTTTAGGGGAGGGGAGAGGCTACTCCCACAGCCGCCCAACCCAGACACCAGCGTGCGGGCATCCTGCGTCTGCCAGACGTGCGAGATGTCACTGCCGGCATTTTCAGCTGAGGACCTTGAGCTGTGAGCTGTTGTGTGCCTCACTCAAGGATGCTGATGAGCTCACACGGTAATGGGGGCTTTTAAGCCAATTCCCCACTGTTAATCACACTAGATGGTCTCTATTCTGGAAAAGTCGCCGGATCATCTATGATCCCTAAGGTTTTAGCAGCCGAATATTTTCTTTTCCCGAAGCTGTACTCAGAATGTCAATGTTCCTTTTCTTTCCATAAAACCAAAGCCCCTTTGTTCTGTGGCCCCAGGACCCAACGTAAGCCTTGAGAACAGGGTCTTGGCTGGCTCCTGGGACATGCGGCTCCGGACCACCACGCACCGTGATCCCGGGCAGTCAATAAGTCCAAGGAAGGCTTAAGGGACATGGTGACACACGGGAGGCTGAGTGTGGCAGGTGGCACAGCCTCGCTGGCTTTATTTATAACCTGGACTCATTTCAATCCTATATTGGGAGAGAATTCTATTTCCAAGGCAGTCGGACTCCATTCTCTCGGCCGAGATACTGCCTTTGGGGCAAGTCCAAAACTTCTTCGTAAAATAGGCTTACATTGCGCTGCCTCCGAATTTCCACGGCCGGGGGTGACCTTTCTGTGCAACCAGGAAGGGAAAAATCACTTTCGTGCCAAAGTTCAGTTCTCATGTGCTTGATCCTATAATTATTGTCCTTTGAAAATATGAGTTCAACCTCAGGACACTGGCAAGGCCCCCATGTTATTAATGCATGCGTTTTTCTCTAGGATCGTGAAGGGGCTGCAAGCGGCCAGAGGAGGCTTGGCCTTTCTCCAAACCTGAGCCTTTTCTCGTTTCTTCTACTCCTTTGTCCTTACATTGTGCAGAAAATTGCTTTTTCTGCCCAGCTTTCTGCGTCTGCATTTCTCTGTACCGGCCATGCCGCGATGCGCTTAGGTTGGCGCAGGTGAGCCAGCCGAATTCCGACTGTCAATTCCTCTTCCAGGAGATGAACTTAGGCGACTCTCTTGGTCAACACGCAGGATAGGCTGGGCAGCCCAGGAGCTCTTTGCAAACCATCGCGTCCAGCCAGAAGGAGCTCGGACAGTGAAATTCCTTAAAATCGGAGATCTTTACTGCTCCTCCAGAATTGCAGTTCTTCCTGGAGATGAGAAATCTCTTTCCGGCCATTTTTCTCAGATTATACGACATAAATCCAGGGGAGCTGTCTGGGAAACACGGGGGGAGCATTCAGGCACTCAAGCTCTGTCCCCAGAGGTCCCTTAGACACGTTTCTCCTGTGCCATCTGAAGCCAGTTTTCGTTGCCACGAGCTTTTCCGATGAGCGAGTCACAGCTGAGATCACTACCTTCCCGTTTTCATTCATGCTGGAATGCCCACGTGACAGTACGTTATCCCTGTTTGCCTGTCTAAGGCAACTCACGGTCGTACGTGTGAGGTGAACACACAGGCACGCACGTGTTTATCCCTTACGTGCGTTTGCGTGTTGTCTTTTGTCCACATTCGCCTTGTCACCGTCCCCCTCCCCAGAAACAGCCCCCCTAATGTCCCTCATCGCATACGTTTGTGTGAAATATGTACCATCCTCTTTAGCTATGGATGAGTGTCGACCCGATGTGTTCTGTTATACGCACTGTGTGATGGGTGCAGTTTTCTGGAATAGATGACATGCTGTTTCTTAGTTGTTGGTTTTTTTTCACTCAATGCTGTGCTTTTGGGGCTCTATCTGGGGTGCAGGGTACACCCATGGCGCATGGCCTCTGACTGCAGGAGGATGCACACGCACCCCAGCAACGTCTCCTGCCCAATCCACGCACCTCCGTGGTGAACCCCTGTTGTATGAGTATCTCAGTGCACCTGTCGTGAGAATTGATTTGGGTTATAAACTTAGAGTAAATATTTCTATAAATTCCGCCCTTCATTAACAGATGATGTAACAGATCCTTGTAAATATGTTTTGATGACGTGGGAAATATTTACGAGTTGCCGTTTTCCCCTGCTTTGGATACATTATTTTTCTCTCGACTCTGACAGTTACCACACACATATATATCGGAACGATAAGAAAAACTAAACGTTCTCGCCCCTTTCCAGCTTCTACGTTTAGTGTCACAGGGCCTTTTTTATCTCTGGGAACAGAATCTCGTTTCTCACCACTCCGTTTTGACGTTTAAAGAAATGTATCCTCCTTTACACACACAAGGACCATGTAGGTGATCTTCAGGAACTGGATATTTATCACGGTGATGTAATCCTGCTATCACACTATCGTAATTTGGCCATGGATTCGGGGAACGCAGACTGCTTAAGATATCGTGATAGCAGTGTAAAGAAAAAAGCTTATGACAATTCGGAGATGGCTTGCGTGGTCCAGTCGCTATTCCGTTGGTATAGATTACTTACGTGGCTTATGATCACACGCAAAATTCAAACTTAACATTAACAACACTTTCTCATGAGAAAGTATTTTTTCACAGTGTGATATACGTGTGATATACAAGACAAGCATGCATTTCGGAGAAAGAATACAAAACAAGCGTAAACTCTCCTCAAATGGGGTTTATATACATTCAAATGTGCAAGGGGAAAAAAACAATCTTGTTTTTTGTCTACCTACTTATCGATTTATCATTGATTGTGGTAGTTTGTCACAAAATACTTTTTCATAAACTGTCAGTTGAGATCAAGCGGTAAAGACAATAATTATTCATCAAACTCTAGAAATAATAACTGGATGCATATATTTTTGAAAACTTTGCTATATCATAAGCACAGATAAGCAGAAAAAATACCAAATCAGATAAAACTAGCGCATAGATAATTGCAGAATAAAGTCAAGAGGAAACTGGCTAGTTGTTAGGATTTTATTCAAATACATTTAATGTAGTTCTACGAAGTATATTTTAGGACAAAAACAAGTATGCGAGCATATAAAACTTCTGCATTCCCCAGGTAACACAAACACAGATGAAGATAAGATAATTCAGGTTTTCCACTCCGGCCCGTTGTTTTAGACTGAGGATCCAGCCAGCTATCACAGTCAAGCCAAATCCAGCCCACCAGCGTTTCTGTAAATAAAGTTTTATTGGGACGCAGCCATGTCCACTTGCTGGTGAATCGTCTATGATTGTTTTCACATTACAGCATCAGAGTTGAGGGTATCTGACCCACCAAACCTAAAACATTTACTATCTGGCCCTTAACGGGAAGACTTTTCCGATCTCTGTCACAGATCATAAACAAACACACACAGGCTGCCCTGTTCTCATTCAGCGGTGGGTGGAAGGCTCGGGTCTTCCCTGTGTCCACGTCACAGTGAAACCAGTCATCGAGTCCCTGCTGGGGACAGCTTCCAAGGGATCTGACACTTTCACCCCTAACTTATTCTAAAATGAGCTACACAGGTATCCCCCTTGCACTCAGCTGGGACAAGCGGTGATCCGAGCTTTGGCTGGCAAATTCAGAACCTTGATTAGAATCAATAATATCAAATAGCGGCCATCAATTAAAAATCGTTCCAACAAACCAGTCGTAGCACCTGCGTAAATAGAGATAGTCTTGGTTTATGAGGGAAGGGATGGATGCACACTTAGTAAAGGTATCGTGTGTCCTGTTCCCCACCCCCCACCCCAGATACTGGTAGCATACATTTGACTCACAGTTCTATGAGCATTGTTATGCTTCTATGCATGTATTAATGGCCGTCGTTAATTCTCCTGTAACTGGAGTTATTGAGGGGTGCATTCTAAAATTCCCAAACACATGTGGTTTTATCAACTATCTTTTTATCATTGATTTCCAGTCCAATCTATTGCTTGCGGTCATCCTCTACAGTAGAAGCATAAATCTGAATGTGTATAATATATCAGGCTTAGTTTCTCTGTTCGCACCTTCATCTAATTTGTGGTACCCTGTCCTTTTGATTTCAGATAAAAACATTAAAATCTTCCACTACCGATGGATGTGTCCATTTCTCTTGCTAATTCTGTCGGGGTTTTTTCTGGAATTCGAAGTATATGCAATATCCTATTGTTATATCTACTTGGTAGGCTTGCTTTTGCGTGTGTGTTATATGTCGTCTTATTTTACAAAGGCATCTTGTGCATTAAATTCTACATTGTGGGATACTAGTATTACTAAGCTTTTTTCGTATTAGATTCTCTTTGATCGTGTTTAGCGGTGTCATTTTTATATAACAGGATTTTTAGTACACAAATTTATTTACTCAGATGATTATTGATATATTGGGACTTACTTCGACCATTTTATTTAGAATTTTCTATATTGCCATTGGTTTGCATTTTTTATTTCTCTCCTGCTAACTTTTAAATTGAACTTCTTATTTCTCTGTATTTCTTCTCAATTTTGGTTGTCACTTATTATATTTTATACTCATAGTGCTTATTTCTATTGTTACAAATTATATTTTATACTCATAGTGCTTATTTCTATTGTTACAAATATACAAATTCATGTATATTAAACATGAATTTGTCTAATAAAATCTGAAGGTATTTGATAATCGTATACTTCATCAAAACACTGCAGTCCTATCTTGTAGTTCCGAGTTTTTTTATTTTCAGTGTTTAATGCGATTAGCATTTAATGTATTAAATGTTTAATACATTTAGCGTTTAATTAAGTTAGCCGATATTATTCCATCCACTTCTGCACAGTGTCTTGAGCTCCACCTCCTCTGTCCTACCTTCTCTCTTATATTCTTGATGGTGAGCGTTCCCGGATATGTCTCTTTCATGCTAGTTGGATAGTCTGTGTATTACGAACTGTGCGTGTGAAAAAAAAATGCCTTTATCTGATGCCTGCTCTTAAATGCGAAGATGACAACTGCTTTTTGTCCCTAACCTAGATGACTGCAGACAAGAAGTCCTCTGGTTGGTTGAATTGCCATTCTCTTAAAAGTAACCTGATGTGTCTTTGAGGGAGCTGACGCGTTTCTCTTCCTTCTCAATGGTTTATGGGTATTATGTGCCGTGGAATGGACCTGTATTTATTTAGCTTTTCAGTCCATAGAGTCCACTTTTGATCTCAACTTTTCGATTCTGAATAATCGTGGATATTGTTTCGATCATCCCCATCCATCCTCCAGCCATTTATGTCTTGATGAAGTCCTGTGAGAGTAATATTAAAGTATCTCAACCTGGCCTCCAAATATCACACCTCCTCTTTTATATTTTTATATACTTCTTTCTAAAAAATTTTTTTTGCTTGCACTTCTTGTCTAATGTTGTAACAACATCTAATTACCAATTTCTCTTCGAGCGTGTGCCGTAAGTGTTTATCCCCCAAACAGTTTGTTTACACTGATAATTGCTAAATATTTCTAGGATTTCCAATTTTTATGTTTATTCCTGCCTATCTGGATAACTTCCTGCCCTTTTTAAGAACGATCCTGTTAATTCATTTATTCATTCAAGTATCTTTTATATCTTAATTTTAAACTCTCGGAATATTCTAGAAGACTCTTCCTGAGTTAATTTTCTAAATGTCGATTTTATTGACTGTAATGGATTCTCAGTAACAGGTTTCTTCGCAGACTTTGAAATTTTGGGTTGCTGCTCCTTTGGAGGGCTGATTTTTGTATTTTCTCTTTTCTATTGCTTTCTTCTTCCCTCTTTCCCTCACCCCTCTTTCCCTCCAGGCTTACTCCTCATTTCATGACCGGTTGAATCCCCAATCCCCTTGTGATGGTTAATTTTATATGTCAATTTGGCTGGGCCATGGGGCCTAGATATCCAGTCAATCATTTTTCTGGATGTTCTGGGAGGGTGTTTTTGGATGAGGTTAACATTACATTACTTCGCATAAAGCAGACTGCTTTGCACAGTGTGGGTGGGCCTCATCTAATCAGTTGAAGAACTGACTAGACCAAAAAGACTGACCTCCCATGAGCAAGGAGGAATTCCGACATCAAAGAAACTTCACACTTGAAAGCAACGTCAGCTCCTCCCTCAATCTCCAGCCTGCTGGTCCACCTGCAGATTTTGAATTTGCCAGCCTCCATAATCACAAGAGCCAATGCCTTCTAATAAATCTCTCTCTTAATCTCCCTCATTTAATCTCTCCCTCTCTCTCTCTCTCTCTCTCTCTCTCTCTCTTTCTCTCCATACACACACATACACACGCATGCACGTGCACATAATCACGCAACACACACACGCACACGCCATTGGTTAAGTTTCTCTGGAACATAATGACAATTACACACCTCTAATCCTGTCCAGATGAGATATAATAATGGTATTTCAGGGCTTCTGCCATGTGACAGGAAAACAGCTAGAGCAAATCTCGTCCCTGGATGACCGAATGTCTTGGTCCAATCACTGGTCTTGAGACTATGTCTGTGTCCTTCAGACTCTCTAAACCCAAGGCTGGCGAAAAGTCATAGCCTTGGGCAGTAGTCAGCAGCTCTTCCCCCGACCCCTGCCTCTTCATTGGCAAAGGGGGAGAATCTCACCTAAGCCTCCACGTGTCAAAGTCAACACTGCGACAGGAAATTCGCAAGCCACGTGTGCTGGCAAATACCACGTATGGATATACCTGCCTTTTTTTTTCCTGTGGTAACTAAAGACTAGAAAGAAAAGATGAGTTGTATAAGAAATCTATTTCGGAAAACATGCTTAAGAGAAAAGGAACGTCACCCAGAAGAACGTTCTGAAAAGTTTTCACTTCCAAAGAACTTTTATAACCGACGGACGGACAGTATCGACAAGCATGATAAACAACTTGCGATGCAGGTAAAGATGAAAAGCTGGTGCGGTGAGCTATGGAGAGGTGGGGTTCTCGGAGGAACACCCCTCTGCCTTACTCAACCTTGTTGCTCTCTTGGGTTTCAGAGTAAACATCTCTTACCTTTTGCCTTGCTCAGATCTCAGACCTCAGACCCCTCCCCCGCCATTAACTGACTGAATCTCTCTCCTCCTTGCTCCCGTGACACCCTGAGCTCACCCCATCAGCATATTCCATAGGGCCCCATGTTATCTTTTCTTGTTTATTATCATTGTCACTCATAATGAAATATAAACCTTTCAAGGGCTTGGAGCCTCTTCTATGTTATGGAGATTTGAGTCGGCTGTTCCTGGACCCCACCTTAGCACGAGATTAGCCCGCAATCAATACCTTTTTGAATGGTTGACTGGCTTCTCTTTGTTCTGAATAGCCTGGCTACTCCTGGGCATGGAGGGTTTGAGTTCAAAACTATTTCGATGAGATTTTTTAGATCCGTGGCTTGTTTTACAATAAACCCTCGACTCCTTGAGACATTCTCTTTTTTGGTGCATGTAGCAAAACAGAAAGGATTCTATAAATATCCTTCGCTGCATGCATGGCAGAGTGAACCACCCGCCACGGCGTGTAACAGAGGCACCAAAGGGAACTCAATGTCACAAGGAAGAAGAATCTAAGAGTAGAGTAGACGCCCTTGGCTACCTTTGAACAGGCCCTTGCCCCTCTGCCTCCCCCTCTGCCTCTGTCTCTCTCTGTCTCTCTCTGCCTCTCTCTGCCTCTCCATCTCTGTCTCTTTCTCTCTCTCTCTCTCTCTCTCTCTCTCTCTCTCACCCCCTGACCGCTGCTTCGGCTTCCTCACAGCATGGTGGCCTCAGAATAGTCAGACTTCCTACATCAGTACCTTATGGGGGAAGAAAAGCCAGAGCTCCAGGTGGAAGCTGCAAAGAATCCTTTGACCAAGGCTCCAAAGTCCTACCACGTCACTTCTGCTGGGCTCCATTGATGAAAGCTGGAAAGAGGCAGCCCATGGTCAAGGGGACAGAGGAACAGACTCCTCTGAATGGGGAGATGTCAAATGTAGATGACAGTGGCCATGTGCCGACAGGTTACCTCAAATTTCACCTTAGACGACTCTCGTTCAGAAAGACATCCGCAGTCAACTGTTCCCGCTAGCTAGTCTCTGTCACCGTGTCTTCCTTTCCATGCATTTATCACAGCCTGTCATTTCTTGTCTATATGTCCAACTGTTGACCGGATTCCTCTCTGCTAGAATATAAGCTCCGCAGAGGCAAGGCCCCGACTTGTCCCCAGCTCCTGGTGCAGGACACGAAGCACAATCGATACTAGTCGGTAAGTGTGCAAACCGACACAACAATTCATATGCGGCAGGTCTGCCCGCCAAATTCCACGAAGTTTCTACGCAACAAAGACGAGGCCTTTTTGGCTGCCTAGGACAACACAGAGTTTCCATGGCATCAATAAATCCGTGCTGAAAAATCGCAGCGACCTTGGTCCTTATCCAGACGGTCATCAGCGGCCCATTCTTTAAATGTTTTTCGTGAAAACCGTCTGATATTTCTGCAGATGAGCTCAGGTGCCCTGCTGGAACTCACGCTGGTCCATTCCGCTTCGTGATACAGGGCCCCTTGCCAGTGAGTTTCCTGTCATGATAGTTTATCTCTGAGTCTCAGACGGAAGAAGGAAGAGTGAAAGATAAAGGGCAATCACTAACCTTGGCACGAGCCACGCTTCTCCTCGGAGCCAGCGACCAATTCTTTAAAACGTAGCCATGGCACCCACGGCGTTGCATGAACTGAGACATGCTTCTAGAGAACTCGCCGCCAAGTCTGGTATAAGCCGTGAGTTCCACTCACGGTGTTTTCACAGCAGCTAAGACCTGTGATGATAAAGGGTGACATCTCTGCTCTTAAAAGTCTACACTTTAGGCATCCGGCGCGCGTTGGATCCAAGTGAATGGACGGGTTTTGTTTGGGCTTTTCTCTTTCCACAGAGAGGGCGCGAAAGGGCCTGGGAGAGGACCAGAAGGAACACAGCGTTCCAATTCCTCTTGGAATAACGGAAGCGGAAAACGCTTCCGTGTAGACTTCATGTCTTGGCTTGACAGGGATTCAGCATTGGCCCTGACGGATGGCACGACCACGCCATCAGCACGCGAAGGCCGTCAGAAAAAGCCACGGCCAAACTCTGTTCCTTCTTCTAGATCACACTGAATGACGAGGCTTTTCGGGAGGGTGGGGGGGATCAACATTGGTAAGCATGCTACAAAATCATAAGCACTTACAGTATTATAACTCTGGACCCCGTGCAGACAAATCCAAAATACAGACCAGGACTGAGTGTAAGCAAACAATCCTGCTCTCACTAGCCTTTCGGAAAAATATCAAAAAAGAAATTGCAAATGCACACATAAAAATGTAAATCTTGCAGAGATACCAATGTTCTGGGGTCTCGTGTACCGAACAAAGATGATCCGATTTAGAAAGCACGCAACGCTTGCTTTTTCTTATTTTTCTTCCTGCAACTATGATGTTTTTGACCCATCCACAAAACAGTGATGCGCTCTGACATCATGTCGAGATTGCGTTGATTTGTGCTTTCTCTCACCTCTTTGTAGTGACAGGTTCAGATTATGTCGCTGGAAATCGAGTATGCGGTGTCCAAAAATAGAACCCGTTTCAGAGGAAATTACATATATGAAGAAAAGAAGATGAGGCACGCGGATTATTGTGCGGGGCAGAGCATATAAGGTACAGAGCTTGGTGTAAAGTCATACTGCTGTTTTTAAATCTTCCTTTCTCGTAGACAATTCCAGCGCATTCTTTTGGACCAGATCGAAACCACGCTTTGGTGATATTTTAGACCAGGCGTAGGCGTTCCTTTTCTGTTAAGAGCTAACAGTAAATATTCTACTCTGCTGTGAGGGCACAAAAGCAGCCATAGAGAATATATTAATGAATGCGGGGGGCATGTTCTAATAAAACTTTATTTATAAAAACAGGCAGCAGGCCAATTTTGGCCCATTGGTGGCTGTTTGCTGACTCCTGTCATAGAACAGCATAAATCTGTGTGTCCGAAAATAGAGACACGTCTAGGAGTGACAGAAATAATTTTTTTTTTTATTTTTGTCTTTGTCTTAGCCTGAGGGAGCTAAGACAAAGTCACTAGAAATAAAATTGAAGTTCAGCTGCATCTTTTAGTAGCTCCCAAGGACAGAAACCCTCTCTCGATACCCCTTCGTCGTTGTCCCATCCACAGCCCCCGGCGACCGCTCATCTGTTCTTCATCACTATAGTTTGTGTTTTTGAGAACGTCAAATAAATGGACTAATGTCCTCTGTAATTCGTTGAAACGTCTCTCACATGTAGAATTATGATTTTAAAAGTCATCCGGGTTGTAGAGCATATCAGTAGTTTGTCTCATCTGATTGTTGAGTAGTAAATGACTGTATACAAATAGTTTTTTTTTTTAATCCGCTCACCTGGATATTTGGGTTGTTTCTAGCTTTCGGCGATCACAAACAAAGCCGCTATGAACATTTCGGTTACAGCTTTGTGGAAATGTAAGTTTTGACTTCTCTAGGGAAGATACCAAGGCATTGTGTGTTAAGTGTAAATTTAATTTTATATGAAACCGCCCGTCCACGTCGCACTGTGCAGACTTTCTGCTCATAGCATTCGCTATTTTTCTGCGTGAGCATCACCTCGTGAAGCTGCCACACGTGCGGGCTGAGCGATCGGGAGTGAGTTCCTTGGTGTCCCCCTTTTTAAAACGGGGACAAGCATGTGTCTTGCTGGCACGTTTCGTGAGAGACGACAGTACAAAAGCAGTGACTGTAAAGCTTTATTAGGGCTTGACCCCGGGGGCAGAAGACAGAGCCATGGGCACTATGCCTGACTGGGGTCTGTTATCAAAACTCACGCGACACGATTAACATACTAACGACCTTGGGGAAGGGGTGGGGAGATGGACGGCAGAAGTTGCTGACGCAGTTTCTTAGGTTAATAAACACTATGGAGGAACATAAAAAAAGCAAAGGAATCTCCTAGGGCTCCACGAATGAGCCACACGATAAAATTTAACCCAGAAGGGAACGATTGAAGGAATAAAACTCAGAGGTACGCAGGAAGATAGCTAACGACCGATGGCCCGAGGAAGCCATGGGTTTGCCCAGATCCAAATGTGTACGAGCTGTTTGCCTACGTTAAGGATGAGATACGGAAAATCTCAGAGACCACAGCTGTACGTTCCTCCTCGTATAATAACTGGCCTCGTAAAGCCTCTCACCAAAATACTTGCTCTTTTAAAAACTGGCACATTCAGTTAAGGCTCTGAAGATGGGCGCCTAACATCCTGAACGCAGTGATATCTTTAGAGGTTCACTTAGGTTAACACAGCTCAAAGAATTAAGGAGCTTCGAGAGATGCGTGCACGCGAAACACGTCGAAATTCAGGTCTTTCCACTCGGTACGGGAACAACTAAGATTATTGCAACAGGGGCAGAATAAAAAGCGGAAAGAACAGAGGGAAACCGGGCCCTCGCACGTTCATTAGTCACGAGACAGAGTCAGAGGATGCCACGCAAGCTAATGATATCGGAAAATAGAGAAAAAGGCGGTGCAGCCAGTGGGAGCTTCCGACGCCTTACAAAGGGCTGTGCTTGGGGTTATGATGACACGGAGCATCGATCAGTCCAGTGAAGCACAGGCAGCAAGAAAGCCCCTCACGGCAGGTAATGCCGCAGCTCACGTGGCCGCCGGAGAACCGAGAAGAGCTGGCAGGTGCTCCACGTGTCCGTCTCGCTCGGGTGTTCTTCCTCGGTGGCCGGTCGCCCTTCCCACGCTTTCCCGACCTGTTTCTGTCGACGCGTCTGCATCCGTGGGCGCCCGTGCCTTCCAGCTTCGAGGGTCGTAACAGGGAGCCTCTGGCACAGGACACGGACGACGCCTCTGAGGCTTCGCGGAGA
>NW_011889272.1:366073-368059 GCF_000151845.1 Pteropus vampyrus | reverse complement strand
TATAATAACTGGCCTCGTAAAGCCTCTCACCAAAATACTTGCTCTTTTAAAAACTGGCACATTCAGTTAAGGCTCTGAAGATGGGCGCCTAACATCCTGAACGCAGTGATATCTTTAGAGGTTCACTTAGGTTAACACAGCTCAAAGAATTAAGGAGCTTCGAGAGATGCGTGCACGCGAAACACGTCGAAATTCAGGTCTTTCCACTCGGTACGGGAACAACTAAGATTATTGCAAGAGGGGCAGAATAAAAAGCGGAAAGAACAGAGGGAAACCGGGCCCTCGCACGTTCATTAGTCACGAGACAGAGTCAGAGGATGCCACGCAAGCTAATGATATCGGAAAATAGAGAAAAAGGCGGTGCAGTCAGTGGGAGCTTCCGACGCCTTACAAAGGGCTCTGCTTGGGGTTATGATGACACGGAGCATCGATCAGTCCAGTGAAGCACAGGCAGCAAGAAAGCCCCTCACGGCAGGTAATGCCGCAGCTCACGTGGCCGCCGGAGAACCGAGAAGAGCTGGCAGGGGCTCCACGTGTCCGTCTCGCTCGGGTGTTCTTCCTCGGTGGCCGGTCGCCCTTCCCACGCTTTCCCGACCTGTTTCTGTCGACGCGTCTGCATCCGTGGGCGCCCGTGCCTTCCAGCTTCGAGGGTCGTAACAGGGAGCCTCTGGCACAGGACACGGACGACGCCTCTGAGGCTTCGCGGAGATGGTGGACAGCAAAATGGGGATCTCGCCAAATGACGGGGGAACCCCTGAGAGGTGGTCTGCGCCCTCGGTCGGGAAGCTGAGGTTCCGCCTCTGCACTCCGGTATTTTGGCATTAATACCACGTGGCCTCGGTGCGCATGAGACTGGCAGCATTTCGGATGTTTTTCTCACCGTTTCTCCAGCAAGTAACTATCAGTCTGTCCATTTTGGAGAGAAAGGCTCTGTGATTAAGCGCGGCTTGTCATGCCAAGCCCCGGACTGCCTTCTCCTTGTGAGCGTTTCGATGCTGTTTGACTGTGGCGAAATGGATGTCATATAAAATAGGCTATTTTAAGCAATTTAAGCACAAGTCGGTGGCATTACGACATCCACGCCTTCGTCCAAGTGTCATCGCTCACTCTGTTTCCAAAACTTTCCCGCATCTCCCCAATCTTTGATCATCTCTGTTTCTTGAAAATAATGTCATGGCAAATAGAGATAACTTAAAACTTGTCGGTGGGGGGTAGATGGGGTAAAAGGGGTCAAATATGTAAAACTACAGGAGAAAAACAAAAAAACGCCCTCTTAGACATGTTTAAGTATCCACGTCACGGCGTTAAGCACATTCCCATCGGCGTGTGGCCATTGTCACCCCCCACCTGCAAAACTCGTTCATCTTTTTGAACTAAAACTCCAGGCTCCTTAAACGAAGAAGCCCATCTCCCCATCCCGTAGCCCCTGGTAACCATCGTTCCACTGTTTGTCTGTGAGAAGGGGACCCCTCAGAGCACCTCGGAGAGGTGGAAGCACCCAGAACTTATCCTTTGTGTCTGCCTTGCTCACTTAGCAAAATGTCGTCGAGGCTCATCGACGTCAGAGCAGGTCTCAGAATGTCCTTCCTTTTTAAGGCTGAATACATTCCATTCCCGGTCTATGTCGCATTTTGCTTATCTATGATCCACTGATGGACACGGGTTATTTCTAGCTTTTTGCTATGAATGCTGATAGACGCTACGTGAGTGCCAGTTTTCAACTCTCTTAATAATACACACTTAGGAGGAGAGTTGCTGGGTCGTACGGAATTCTGTGTCAAGCTTTTGAGGCTTTCTCTATGGATTTCAGTCTTTTATTCAACGACAGATAATAATAGTTAAACCCCTTGACCTGCGTGTCCATTTGTATGGGATTTTACCAAATGGACATTAAACCCGCAAGGATTTCCAGTGGAACGATCTAAAAAACTGTTAAAAAAAAAATACACAGCCCCCAGGGAGGGTGAATCCTGGCTGATTGATACT
>NW_011889272.1:363298-365058 GCF_000151845.1 Pteropus vampyrus | reverse complement strand
CAGAATGTCCTTCCTTTTTAAGGCTGAATACATTCCATTCCCGGTCTATGTCGCATTTTGCTTATCTATGATCCACTGATGGACACTTGGGTTATTTCTAGCTTTTTGCTACGAATGCTGATAGATGCTACATGAGTCCCAATTTTCAACTCTCTTAACAATACGCACTTAGGAGGAGAGTTGCTGGATCGTACGGAATATTCTACGTCGAGCTTTTGAGGCTGTCCCTGTGGGTTTCAGTCTTTTATTCAACGACAGATAATGAAAGGTTAAACTCCTTGACCTGTGTGTCCATTTTTACGGGATTTTAACGAATACACACTAAACCCGCAAGGATTTCCAGTGGAACGATCTAAAAAACTGTTAAAAAAAAAATACACAGCCCCCAGGGAGGGTGAATCCTGGCTGATTGATACTGAATCCTTACGCCCTTGTCGAAAATGCAGTGATGTGACAACGAGCTCATCAAGAGTCTTTTAAAATTAGTTTCAGAAACATCTTGCTAAACCGTACTGTGGAAGTAGTCAGTTTGGCACGGCTATTTTTAGGGATGTAATTGCATGGGGGAGAAATTCCTTATTTTGAAAAATGGAAGCCGTGCCCGCCCCCCACCCCCTGACACACACGGAGACGAGATGACAGAGAGACACACGCTCCTGGCTCCTGGCCGCTGCAGTCCCGCAGAAATCTGATAAAACATCAGAGACAACTTTGCTCTTCTGCTCCATAAGGAAGAAGGGGACGATTCGTCTTCCGGCGAGACGGGCGAGGAGCCTTCCTCCCAGCCTTCCTATTTAAAGCCGGGTCAGAGCAAAGCGTCAGTCCCACGTCCCTGTGGACGGACTAACAGCATCCGCAATGGGGTGTGTTCGGAGCGGCGATAATCACGCCAGGGGTGCAGATCCCCTGTGCCCCCTACTGCAGAGCAGCCCAGCAATTTCAGGAACCTTGGCTTTCACTGCTCTGGGAAACGTCTTGTCTGCAGTTCATTTTGGCACCGCGGTGTCCGCGATGCCGAGGGCCCTGGGGACGCCAACAGGGTCATCTGACATCGCCGAACAGCCTGGCTTCCCTCACGCACCGGGATCGCGTCTAGAACCCCCACCGGCACGGCGGCCCCGGCGCATCACCGATGCCTTACAACCGAAAAGAAAGACAGCAGCGGACCCAACTGTCATTCAGACGTCCGTCCGGTGGAAATTTTATCTTCCTTTATCTTTTCTTAACGTGAGGCAAGAAAAAACTGTCATGCGGTTTTAGATTTCTCGAGCAACCTTTTGATCACGACGAAGTGGACGGTGCTTTTGCAACACTCGAAAGCGGCCGTGGCACAGGCTCGCTGAGCGGGTCCCAGGCTTCAGAGTGCCAGAGTCACCTGCTGCGCGCTGCTGTGCAGTGCCGATTCTGAGCCCTGCCTGCAGACGGTTCTGGTTCTCTCCGGCTGAGCCCTAGGGTCGGCATTTATAGCCCCAGCGTGGGTAATTCTGATAGAGGGGGGGTATTGGTTGAGCCATGGCTGCCGCCACAAATGACCGCCAATGGTTTCCAGCATGAAGTTATTCTCTTACGGGTCTGGAGATCTGAAGTCTGACAAGAACCCCGTGGGGATAAAACCAAGGTGTCGGCAGGCCCGTGTTCCTCCTGGGAGAACCTGTCCCTTCGCTTCGTTGTGCAGGGACCACATCTCCAGTGTCCACTCGGCCACCGTGGACACGGCTTGTTTCCACATCTTGGTTATCGTGAATAAAGGTGCGGTGACT
>NW_011889272.1:358903-362628 GCF_000151845.1 Pteropus vampyrus | reverse complement strand
ACGAATTCAAGGAGAAGCAGAGCTCATCGTGGACACGGGAAGTTTGACGTGCCAGTTCGCTGTGTGAGCGGAGAGCTGAAGTCAATATATTGGAATGAATGAGTCGAGATCTCACGAGAGAGGTCAGGGATTGATGCGCAGATGGGGCATCAACAAGGGGCAGGCACAGGGTCCCCAAGAAAGTGAGGGGGGAGCCCCTGGAGCGTGGATGCATGCGTCGGCAGGGAGGGAGGGAGGGAGGTCGGCAGGCAGCCTTGCCCACGACGATGTACAACTCCTGCAAGGCAAGCAAGCCTCCTAGAAGTGAACATGGAGGCTTCGTGGCCTCCATCAATGGCCAGGTCGACTGAGGTGGGAGTTCGTCATGCCATGTGTATATGCGTAGGTGCGCGTCTGTGTGTGTACACACTCGTACACGCATCCATACACACACACACCACGTACGATCTCACTCTGTACCATGTCCGTCCTTAAGCGAGGGCCCCTTTCCAAGATGCTCGGCCATTCTGAGACGTGGAGTCATCGGCACCCTCTGTTCTTTGCAAACTCATCTGCCCAGCAGACCACAGCTAGCGTGGGGGACCCATGCCCGGAAGGGCTGCGTGGGACGTGATTCCCATGAAAATAACGACGGGGCGGTCGGGAAAACGTCTTTGGGCTCAAACGAAATCCTCATGAGCTTGGCCCCCAAAGGCCAAGCTCATGAGGATGTACTAGTCGGTGAGAACCTGCGCCCGCCCACTCTGCGTTTACCGTGGCACCGTTCGGTCCCGTGGGAAGAGCTCTGAATAAACCATTCAGGAGGGTGCAGAGGCCCCCGTCACAGTCCCCATGGCAGCACCCTACTGGGACGGTATGACTCAAATTAAATCTGAGCGTGCATGATGCACGCTCGTTTTTTTTTTTTCTAGTGATGTAGGTTTATTTTTATTCCGAAACACTGTCATATTCAGTAACTGATTAAAAGTTTAAACATTCAAAAGGGACAAAACTTTCCCTGGGTCGTAGAAGCTACGTCAAACACCCATGGCCCTTTTCAGGGGGTCTTTTCTGAGCTGGGGACTCATGCAGGGGCACAGCGGCTGCCGTGTGCCACCGGCACCTTGGTTCCTGGCCTCATCGTTTTTATACAGTCCCGCTCAATGCTGGTCCCTAGACTGGCAGGACTGTCATTGGAAGGAAAAGTTAGGGCCGGTGAGAGCATCTCCCTCTTCTCGACAGGCCCCGTTCGCCTCTCTCCCATGAGGCACGAATTCGAGGGGATTCCACGAAAGGTGATGCGGGTGTTGCCGCTTTTAAAAGATGCTGTCACGTAAGACAGCACCGTGGATGGAGTAAGGGGCGACTGTGCTGAAAGCATTATGGCAACGGAGGGAGTTGTCTCTGATGTTTTATCAGATTTCTGCGGGACCTCAGAGACTGCAGCGGCACGGTGACTACCGAGACCGGGAAAACGCTCTGACAATACGGGGTGCAGGGGTGATAGGTGTCAGGCCAAAGGGGGTTTGTGTCCTGAGCGGGAGCAGAGCGGGCTGGGAGGCCCAGATGCGGGGAAGCGGAAGGGAGGACTGGCCGCACTGCAGAATGGAGCGCAGAATGGTGTACCCCGAGGCCAGCCGGTCCCCAGGACGGACTGTCTGCCAGCTCAGGCTGGGGGAGGGGTGCAAAGTTCAGGGCCCTGGGGGAAGATGACGATCTTCATCGAAATGGGGTTAACACGTGTCTTAGTCCGACCTGCAGCTGCGCTACAGTGTCCCGTTCATCATGCAATATAACAAGTCATCCCTTCGGTAGGTCAAAAACTGACGCAACGTTGTAACTCAATTAGGTCGCAGCGTACCTGGGCAGGGAAACACCTCAGACCGGGTGGCTTACAGGCAGCAGAAGTTTATTTTCGCAGTTCTGGAGGCTGGAGGTGTAACACACGGGTGACAACATGGCCGGGCGAGGGCTCCCTTCCTGGATCACAGCCAGAGCTCTCTCTCCACGTCCTCACGGGGTGCAAGGGGACAGAGAGCTCTCTGGGGTCTCTTCTCTAAGGACACTAATTCCATTCATGGGGCTCCACCTTCATGGCCTCGTCACCTCCCACACCCACACCTCCTAAGCCGTCATCCTGGGGGATTAGGGTTTCAACATGTAAGTGTTTCGGGGACACATATTCACGCCAGAGCAACGAGCATTTTCTTCCGGGTGACGGTGGAGATGAGCAGTCTGGCTAAATGTGTTCAAGGCAAAGAACTGAAATTTGGAGAATCGGTGTCTGGCCTCATCCTAGGGAAACGCGCAGGGGAGCGGGGAGTCCACGAGCCCTAGCGCAGTCACAGGGAGAATGGACGTTCTTTGCATAAGCTTCTTCCCAGAATGCTGATGAGAAGAGGGACTTCTCAACCATCGCTACTCTTCAGGACCACGGGCCGTGGGTCAAGCCTGACACCCTCAGCACCAAGGCAAGAAAATGCAAAAGTACGAGATCAAAGCACGATACACCGAAGACCTACACGATCAGGAAAGCTCGCTCTTCACTCACCCCCCAAAAAACACACAAATAGGATGAATGACATCTTGTAACTTTTTGAAGTCAGGTCATTGTCTTTTCTCCATGTCCCGAGAACGAGAAAACCTGTGGCCGAAAATTCCACTAAGCGTTCAAGTGACTACGAGAACGCCACTGTCACCCTGCCATTTCGAGCTTCCTGGAGATGACCGTGTGCGTGACCGTCAAACACGTGAGCCGCGTAAGCCTCGTGACGCTTCTGGGAGATCCGAAGGGAGGTGTGACCGCAGACCAGAACCCACCCCTCATCTTCCAAGGATCGCAGACTCATTGTCTTCTACTCTTGACTCCTGAACGAATATTTTACAGGTCCCCTTTAAAAGGTCTGCACGGACCCCAAGTTGGGAGCTGCTCAGAAATTATCAGGACCCGGACAGTATCAAGCTACATGAAATAAGTCAGACAAAGACAAATGCCATATGATTTCGCTCACATGCGGTACCTAAAGAACAGAACGAGTGAACGAGCAGAAGAGAAACGGATTCAGAGATACAGACGAGAAACTGATGGTGGCCAGATGGGACGGGGCTGGGGACAAATGTCAAGGGATGGAAAAAGACAAATTCGTACTGACGAATTGTCACGGGGATGCAAAGTACCGCCGTGGAAATATTGTCGGTAATATCGTACTAACTGTGCATGGTGTCAAGTCGTTTCGAGGCAAGAAAAATGTCAGAAACAAACTAAAAAATATGACAGCCATTAGGATTTTAGGGATTCACTGTAAAGAGAATGACTTGCAATGCCTGATGTATTCAAGTATCGGCACATGCGTAGGCAAACCGCATGACCCAGAATTTACGTTGCTCTTCGCAAACGTAGAAATAGAATTTCCACCACCAAAAGGTGTTACGTAGGTTGTAATTGGCAATATTACTCTGACGTCAACACGGCCTGTCAGAATTATGTGTACTGTCACTAAGCTGCACATTCGATGGATCACAGAGAAAGCAAACAATGCTATTATCTTCGTTATGGAACACACACACATGCATCTGAGAGATGGGTCCGTTAAATGAGTCAGACAAATCCAAGAGGAACCTGGCTTCTCGTTTCTAAAGCAAGTTGTACCCTTCCTGAGGTCGAGAGTGAAATCTCTAACCACCTAGGGAAAAAAAGCCTAAAGGTCTCCGAGCATTCTGGTTTGCATTAATATTCCTCATCAAGT
>NW_011889272.1:354160-355933 GCF_000151845.1 Pteropus vampyrus | reverse complement strand
GCAGAAACGCCCGCGTCTCGGTGCTTGGAGTCTGGCCTTTCCTGCTGGTTCCCGGGACTGGCCGTTCGCATCCAGCGCTGAAGCTCTCCCCACCGGCTGACCCTCCTGGACCTTCCTAGCTCCGATCTGCACCCCCTGAGCCACACTTTGTCTTTCCTGCGGTGCGACGTCTACCACAGCTTCTGAAAGGGATGGGTGACCGTGATGAGAGGAGAGAGCCAAAGGCAGAACACGGGGAAACGGTGGCTTTTTAATGAAGAGAAGAGAAGGGGGTAGAGGGGGAGAGGGGTTCAGGGTAAGAGGGGAAGAGGGGGCAGAGGGGGCGGGTGGCAGAGAGACGAGGCGGCAGGAATCGGTCTAAGATGCCGGCGATGCTGCTCGGCCGCCAGGCGCGGTCAGCTGGACCGGGCTGGCTTCGCAAGTCCGTTTGACAGTGGGGACCGTGTCTTTATCTCCGTGTCTTTATTAGTTCAAAGCGCTGCCTGTTACCTTCCCCATGTGAATCTGCCTTTTGTTTTCTCGCTGGCAGAAGCTCATGTTCACATGGGCCAGCCGTGCTTCGAGCGAATGGTGCCGGTCATCACAGCCGCCGTCGTGCCTGGAGCTGGCATGTGACAAGGCTCTGTACGGCCAGGTGTCGGGAGAAGTTCCTGGGTCTCGCATCGGTGTGTGACTCACAGAGGAACCGTGACAGCGAGTGTCCAGCCCCCCACCTGGAGCTGCAGGGCCGACGGCACGCTGCGGGGACACGGTCCCTGTTCTGAGCACAGGACGGAAACCCGCAGGCGAAGGATGGCGGCGCGAAACCCTGAAACGGTCACGGAGTCTGATGACGACTTCGAGCCTCTGGCTCAGCGTCAAACGTCCTTCCTTTGGACTCGCCGCTTTCCCGGGGCCAGAGCCCTTCATGCTCAGGCTGCTCGTCGTGGTCACTCGAGGCGGATCAGTCCCACTGCACGCCCCACAGAGTCGTCTGCCTTTCAGGCGGGAAGCGGGGGGGAAGGAAGGGGTCCAGGAGGTGTGAGCTGAGAGCTTTGGGGGTGCCGTCAAGAGCCGTCTGTGCTGTCCAGAAGGAAGGGAAGGGGTGTGTAGCAGTCACTGGGGTCCCCCAGCCCCAGGTAATGGGGAACACTGTTCAGAAAAGGCTCTTGATGCCATGTGATCCGTCCTATTCTGGAAGCCACGACAGTCACCCAAAGCCGATTGGCCGTGGAGGTGCACGCGGTCTTTTATTAACACACCAGGTAATCGTCACCAAGCAACACAGAGCAGGGCTTGGCATGACCTGCACCAGCGCAGCCCGCTGTGTGGCCCGAGGTCGGAGAGCACAGCCCTGGAGGTTGGGGCTTTGTGGTGACTCACTGGGAGCCTCTCTCTCTCTCTGCCTCCCTCCCTCCCTCCCTCTCCCTCCCTCCCCCTCCCCTAAGTCCTCGTACCCCCTCTTTCCCGGGCATCTTCAAGGCTTTGCCCTTGTTAGCTCTTCCATGGAGATCAGCCCTTCGCCTCAGCTGAGGTGTGTGTCTCAGGCGTGGCATCAGTGGGTCCGCCGAGGTTCCTCGCCACTTGGGCTTTGAAGGCTATGCTCTGCCACGGATCCAGGCAGAGGAGAGAGGGGGTTCCCTCCCCCAGCGAACCCCTGGTGTCAGTTTCTTCCCCGTTTTCACTGACCGCAACAATTCACTAAGTTTTCCATTGGGAAAAAACACGGCCTGTTCTCTAAACTCAGAATGCATGTTCCTCTAAGGAAGACCATTTTAACAAGACTCCTTAGAA
>NW_011889272.1:351085-352510 GCF_000151845.1 Pteropus vampyrus | reverse complement strand
CTCCCCACGTAATTTATCTCCCCTTGCTCACATGTGTGCACACCAGTCTCTGCCATCGGTTTTAGGTGCATTCGATACTTTTTTCAATGCGTATGTTATGGACGGACATCAGTATGTGCCTTTCAATAAAAGCACTTGACACAATGTATATAGCAAAATGGGTTTTGATTTTCAGAACACCGAAAATCTCCTTTTAAAAACTTCTAATTCTTCAGTTTTAAAAAATCGATTTCTGGTTGGAGAAATAATGGATAGCAGAGTTAATTAATAGGGGAGCAGAAAAAGTAACATCCATATTCCAAATGATACCGCGGATATTTGTGTTAATCATTAAAATGCAATTGATGGCACATTCCAAGAGATTTCAGTTCTGTGTGACACCACACAGATACCCAGGAGAGTATGTTTAACCACCCTACACAGCCAAACTCTCAGATTTTTCCAGAAGAGTACAAATAATCAAATAAGCCCATTAATCAATGTTGCACAAGTGAATGAAATTCTATTTGCTGATTGATCGGTTGAAAAGTATCTGAACTGGAAAATTTGAATCTATTTACATGTTCACGCCTACTGTCTTCCCAGTATCTTTGAAAGACTTTGAAGTTAAAACAATTGCCTGGTCTTCATGTCCCAAGCACAGCCTGTATACAATAAGAATTGCTTCCCATTGTTTAAAGCATTTGTCCTTTTTTTTTTTAATCCTGGGTGATCAAGCAGTGATTTTCTTGAAGGAGCAGATCATGTGGATTTTATTTTAGATTCTCTACGTTCCTACTCTTCAATATAATTGGCTCTTATGAGTAAGTTCAGTACTATTAATATCCTTATAATTTTCTGGCTACATTCTTTCAATAGAATAAGCCAAGGGGAAAAACCTTCTAATTTCTTCCATATTTCTTTTTTCTCACAGAAGTTACAAAGACTAGAAAGGGGGTGTCTAATACTTGATCATCCTGACAGGCCATTGAAAATGTGGTTTTACGACACCAAAAGATTTTTACAAAGGAAAAGAAATATGGAACTCGCTCTCACGGCTTTCTTTCACAGGGGAAGAAAATTCTACTGCCTTTCATCTCTTCGAGATCTGATTCATTGAAACATAAACACCCGGCCGAAAAGAACGCAGAAGCAGTGACCTGTACACTCTCTTGGCGCTATGAACTCTGACTCAGAAACCCTGATGCACAGCAGCACGGCCGTGGCCTCAGTAGACCTGATCTGTGGCAGGACAGAGGCTTTTCAAAGAAGGCTGGAGGCGACGTGCCTGGGAAATGGTGATGTCGCAGCACGACCACGTCGGTTGGCTATGGCTGTGTAACGAACGTCTCCACCTCCTCGTCTGAACACAGCAACGATGCGTTACTTCTCGTGACTCTGGGGGTTGATGGGTACGGCTGCTGGTTGAGCCCAAGCTCACGCATG
>NW_011889272.1:347941-349420 GCF_000151845.1 Pteropus vampyrus | reverse complement strand
ATCCTGAAAATAGGACGGACTTTGTACACGCTCGGTAACGTTCCTCTCTAAAACATTGAGAAACACATAGTGATTGCAACTCCGCTCTGGTTTAATTTAAAGTTGAGCTGAACCCCAGAAGCTACGGTTTGCTAGTGTCTCCCCTTCTGGGCCCTTACATGTACTCTTCGGCACCCCACGACAATAAAAATCCCCTCGGCAGATGACGTGCGCTGTCTCACTCAGCCGAAAAGTGTCAGCGGACTTGGGAACAAATGCCTGACCTCGGGAAAGAAACTCTTCAAAAGAGTCATTGTTTTGTGTTAGGAATTTGGCCCACAGGGATCCATTCAAACAACATTTAGAAAAGGAAAGAAGGCCCTTTTTTGTTTCACAGTGTGACGAGATTTAGAAGTAAATTAAATTTGGGAATCCGGCTGAGCTGCCCCAAGTGCACACAATGATGCACGGCACCCACTCCAGCTAAAAGGACTCACACACTCTGGTCCTGTTAATCCCCCAAAGAGCAGCCCATTCCCTTAAGACTGTATCTTGTGATGAGATGATGAGGGTTTTAAGGTTTAAGTGGCATTTTCCCGTCGGCAGAAGTCTGTAAAAACAGAATGATTTCTCAACAAGTATTTGCCTAAAAGGAAATAAAAAGCTTTCTTGTGTCTTAGTGTGAACCTGACCTTGACCCATATCATCACGGGACCCAGTAGCTTTCACACGGCCTGGTTCACCCAGACAAGCAAAGAGTTGAAAACGCTTTTATTTGGAAATACGAGTCTTCTCTCTAAAGCAGCAAGTTTTCAGCACAAACAAATTTCCCCAGTTCATTTAGGGATAAGAGATCACCGTACGGATGGGATTACTATGCACGCCTCCTGTACAGGGACATATATCACAATATCACGTCAGGCCAGCCCAGGAGGTTAGGCAGTGCAGACCATTAATTTACAACAACACGGCTGTGTCTTAATGCCTGTCTGTGACAACACGGAAACTAAAGAACTTGAGACATCCTCACGACCGAGCACGTAAAAATGCTGCGTAAAATATAACCAATATTCTTTAAACTGTTTAATTTTACTTGGGAAACAAAAAAAAAAAAAGTAAGGAAATCTCCCCCATGGACCCCAAGTGACAAAGGGAAGAGAAAGCATGTCCCCGTGACACATCCAAAGCCACGACCAACACCTTGCGTCCAAGAGGGAAGCTGGAATTCACACACCACGGGAGGGCTGGGACCCACGAGTCTCTGTAACAGAAGGACCTTGTGGCAGCCATTGGACTCTGGGCTAGACAAAAGTTTTCCATGGGTTTTAGTAAATGAAGGTCTCCTTTCGAAAGGCATTAGAATCCTAATTCCATCCTAGGTGGTCCAGTGACAACCAAACTAAGATTTTTTTTTTTAATGGCCCTGCGATGCCAGGATATTACATATGAAATGGTCTGTCCAAGACTTTGCTCAAAAGTCACCTTCTCAGCCAGGCTTTC
>NW_011889272.1:344411-346366 GCF_000151845.1 Pteropus vampyrus | reverse complement strand
CTGCCAGAAAGAGGCAGGCTGTGATTCATTCTCGCCAAGCTCCCTGCATACAAATGACGAGCGGCTTGGTGACAGGCGGGGTTAGAAACATAGCCTGTGTGGGGTTGCAGAGGGTGGCTCACTTATAAAATGAAGAAAGCTGTCAAACACCATTACGTCACGTGGAATGCACAGACAGAAGCAACTCGAGCTTTTTTTTTTTAACTCTGAGACCAGGATCTGTTTTCTTTGCTAGGCTGAATCAAGACCCCCCTCCCCAAATATCCAATTCGTAATCATTGGATGCTGAGAATATGTTATGTTACAGGGCAAAAGGAACCCCACAGATGTGGCAGAGCTAAGGACCTCCAGATGAGGAAATTATCAGGGATCATTAAGGCTGACAGGACATCACAAGTCCTGTCATACCAGGGAGGCAGGAGGGACATGTGACAACAGACAAGGAGGGTCAGAGAGATGTAGCCGGAAAGGGACCCCAGCAGCCATTGGTGGCTTTGAAGATGCAGGAAGGGCCAGAAGGTGACGGGGCGCAGAGGCCACTAGAAGCTGCAAGAAGCAAGTTGTGTCCGGAAGGAACGCAGTCTGCCGGGACGGTCCTAAATGCCACTGGACTGTTCACTTTAAAATGATTACGATGGTAAATTTTAAATGTATGTGTATTTTACCCCATTTAAAAAGAAGAGGAAGAAGAAGAAAGAAAAACAACTCTCTCTCTTGACACTGGGACATCAGATCTCTGCGGGGGCAGGGGCCGGGCTCTCCCGGCTGCGTGGAGCTGGCTGCGGGCTTGGCCCTTCCGTGCGGAGATGCTCGGGCGCGGCTGGCTCGGTGGTGTGTGCCGATGCCCATCTTCATGAAGCTGGGCACTGGGCGTGGCTTGTGCGTCTGTGAAGCCCGAAGAGACAGACGTTGGCCTGACAAGCAGTTGTCTAAGGAGGAGAGCTTTGAAGAAGAAGTAGAAAGTACCCCACACCCCTCTGCCACCCTGGGGAGGGGTAAAGCTCAGACCTGGGAGAAGATTCTTCTGTTTTATCTTCCACCTGTATAAACAAGGCGTGAATCTCCACGGTTTCCCCTGGAAATGTTTCATGCCCCAGCAAAGAAAACGCATGTACAAAAAAATAAATAAATAAAATGGTTCTGTTAGTTTAAGGTTCTGTTTCGCCTGCGTTTAGCGGTGGCAAATAGGAGCCTCTGCGTGGCTCTGCCGGACGCATGGTGCCCTCGGGTGTAAATATTAAAATGCCACGCCATCTTTCAGACTCTGCGATGCAAGCTGCATGCCATGGCCTGCGTTGCCATGCCAACGCCGCGCACACTGGGCAGCTCAAACCACAGACATTTCTTCCCTCCTGGTCCTGGAAGCTGGAAGTTCAAGTTCTAGGCGTGGGCTGGGTTAGTTTCTCCCGAGGCCTCTCTTCGTGGCTTGTGGATGGCCGTCCCTCGGTGTGTGTGCCCCAAACTCCCCTCCTTATCCGGACCCCAGTCACATTGGGTGGGGGTTCCACCCTCATGAACTCATTTCACCTTAATCACCTCTCCGAAGGCCTCGTATCCACACACGGTCACATTGGGGGTTAAGGCTTCGGCGTGTATATCGGGGTGGGGGACATAGTTCCGTGTAACACAAGGCGATGGATTCAAGGAAGATGAAAGCGTTCCGTCCTTAACAGCGGCGAAAGCGACATAGGGTCCCGACCGATGACACGAAACGCAAGCAGGGCACCTGGAAGGCTGACCACGCAAAGCTCAGAAAGGGAGGGCACGTTTTAAGCTTTACGGCCCTCAAAAGAGAGAATGGACAAGATTTTAAGATGCTTCTTTCTCTGCAGGCGTCACGGATCCATTTTATCTGCAGAACCAGAGACCAACACGACGGCCAGACCCGCCACAGACGAACTTAGAGCAAAAGACGCCAGGACCTGGGGGCTCAGAAACACTCTGGCCCCCTCTTC
>NW_011889272.1:336073-344361 GCF_000151845.1 Pteropus vampyrus | reverse complement strand
AGTTCAAGTTCTAGGCGTGGGCTGGGTTAGTTTCTCCCGAGGCCTCTCTTCGTGGCTTGTGGATGGCCGTCCCTCGGTGTGTGTGCCCCAAACTCCCCTCCTTATCCGGACCCCAGTCACATTGGGTGGGGGTTCCACCCTCATAAACTCATTTCACCTTAATCACCTCTCCGAAGGCCTCGTATCCACATACGGTCACATTGGGGGTTAAGGCTTCGGCGTGTATATCGGGGTGGGGGACATAGTTCCCTATAACACAAGGCGATGGATTCAAGGAAGATGAAAGCGTTCCGTCCTTAACAGTGGCGAAATCGACATAGGGTCCCGACCGATGACACGAAACGCAAGCAGGGCACCTGAAAGGCTGACCACGCAAAGCTCAGAAAGGGAGGGCACGTTTTAAGCTTTACGGCCCTCAAAAGAGAGAATGGACAAGATTTTAAGATGCTTCTTTCTCTGCAGGCGTCACGGATCCATTTTATCTGCAGAACCAGAGACCAACACGACGGCCAGACCCGCCACAGACGAACTTAGAGCAAAAGACGCCAGGACCTGGGGGCTCAGAAACACTCTGGCCCCCTCTTCGAGCTGCAGACCTGCAGGATTGGTGATTTCTACCCGCTTCAGTGGCCACACGGCAGCCCTGCCCACCAGAACATCTGCCCGTCCAGCGTGTTACCGAGTTGACTGACAGCCTGTGCTTCACTAACCTGATGTCCAGGGAGCATGGAGACGCTAAAGATGCAGCACAGACAGACTTGGAACGGGCTCCGCTGCCCTCCTTTGGTCCATGGTCAATGCTGTCACGCACATGTAGTGTCACCCTCCCCCGTCCCCCGCCCCGCCCTCAGCTTGGGAGATTCACGGAATCAGAATCCCTGCTTCGATGGGTTTGTTGCTGAAAACCTGCCATTTTTGCAGGCTCCATCCTGCATGAGGAAGCTGGTGGCCCGTGCTTTCTTCGAGGAAGGTGGAATAACAAGGCTTCTCGTGTACTGAATAATTACTTCGGCTTCTAACTGGCAAAGGAGGCGACAAAGGGTCCTCGTCCACGGCGTGAAGAAGGGATAGTTCGCACACTTGGACGTGGAATCCTAGACACGCCCTTTCCGAAGGCCCCGGGGGGAAGCAGCCCAGGGAGGCGCATCCGAAATGCACAGACCACCAGTTCACTCGGCAGTGTAGACCCTCGGCAGAAGTGCTGGGGGCGGGGTAGGGATGACAAAGCCAGCCCAGGGGACCCAGCACATGCTGTTCTCGGCCCCCTCCTGACTTCCTTCCCACATCAAGGGACAGACACTGCCAAGCTCTCTAGGTTTGGGGTCGCCTTGATGGCTGTTTCGGGCCTGGATGTCGGCCAAGTCAAGGCAAACATAAGTGTGATGAGAAATTAAAAGTCGGTCAGGGTGACGGGAAGTATGCCCTCTCATGGGACAGTAAACGTCAAGAAAGGAAAGTGAATGCAGTGAAGGAGGGCGTTTGCGAAACAGCCTGACAAGGAGACTCTTCCTTGCTTAATATAAATGACATATTATCCTCTCCTGCCAACTCAGTAACGCGTCAAATGAGAGCAAAGATGTACGCAAAGCATCCCGCCATCAACCGGGACCCGACCCAGACCCCACAACCCTCGGCCTCTATGCTGTTTCCGCTGAGCCATGTGATAGTCATCCATCCATCCATCCATCCATCCATCCATCATTTATCATCTACCTATCATCTACCTATCTACCTATCTATCATCTATCATCTATCTATCTATCTATCTATCTATCTATCTATCTATCTATCTACCTACCTACCTACCTATCTATAGCCTATCACCTATCTGTATATCCATCTATTATCTATCATCTATCTATTAGCTATCTATCATCTATTTATCTTACTTGTCTATCTACCAACATATCTATCATCCATCTATATATCTGTCATCATCTATCATCTATTATCTATCATCTTTCGCTTATCTATTATTTATCTATTATCTACTTTATCATCATCTATCTATCATCTATTTATCTTACTTGTCTATCTACCAACATATCTATCATCCATCTATATATCTGTCATCATCTATCATCTATTATCTATCATCTTTCGCTTATCTATTATTTATCTATTATCTACTTTATCATCATCTATCTATTATCTATTATGCATCAATCTATCTGTCACCTATCTATCATCTATTTACCTATCTCTCTATCTACCTATTTTTGCCAATATTGTATATCAGTACCTAAGATAGGCAGATATGTAAAAATCAGACTTCTTAGAACTGACATAAGTATCATAAACCAAGTATGCACACCTAGGGTCTTATGAAATTTGACCTTAATGATCAAGACCAAAAAAAAAAAAAATCAAGAAAAAAATTGAACAGTTCTTGCCCAGTACTTGGTAAAGCTGACTCTATATCTAATCCGGTCACAAAATAACTTCATTGTTTTGGCCAAGGAGCTTAAGATCTCCAGACCTCAACTCCTTATTGGCAAAAAAAAAAAGATGTCATGCTCGGTTCGTCCTAAAAACTCTCGATGCACTCGATTTCCATAGCTGTGTGTTGGCCTCTCTTTTACTGGACCTTCTCTTTTACCGATGCTTAATGATCTCGTCCATTCTCCTGGTATCAGCAAACAGAATTTGTAAAATAACATGGACGTCCCGAAAAAATAAGATGGTTATTAGAACCACTACTAGCTAACTGTAGTTAAAAAACAGACAACTACACAGGAAGCGTTTTCTGGGGGAATATGATACATAATTTCATAAAATTATTCACGTACATCAATTGGCACACAACAAAAATCTAGCAATACTTTTCAAATAATTTTCGAAATGTGCCCTTCTGCTAAAGGAAAACTGTTTTTCATATGTCTTCCAAAAAAGCATCACCAAAATTTATTTTTATAACCACTTGTCGACAGACTATAAACAAACATGAATCGTCTTGAGTCGTTTGAATAACCGCAATTCCTGTGGCAGTTTATTTAAAAAGTTTATATTCACACGGGCTCCCCGAACTGTTTAAGACGGCTTGCTGAGGTAATTATGTGTAAAGGGAAAACGTAGCCACTTCAGAGAAGAGTTTCGAAAGACAGCGTCACACTCCTGAGTGTGAAAAATAAAAGCCCGGTGTGTAATTACGAAGCACTTACAGCATGCGGCACTTTCCGGAGGCGTAAGAATGAACCAGCCCGCACGCTGGTCTCAGGACTAACCCTGGGTCCCCATCTCCTGCCCCTGTCTCCCTTTTTACTTACTGGACGGGATGCCTCATTTCTGCTCCAATCGAAGACATAAAACACATACATATGAAATAATTAGAGCATGATGACATGATCGATGTCGTAGGACTGCGAGTACGAAGGTTTGCAGACAAAAGAGGGGTACCGGATGCTTAAATGGCTTCAGAAAGAAGGAGCGGGGCCCCCGGGGGAGGTGAGACAAAGCGGCCGGCAGCCGTGCCTCGACTCGAGAGTGTATATGGCTTGCGAAATGGCAGGGAAGTACCTGGGGAGGAGACGGAACGTGGGAAGGACACGTAATGAAATTGGAAAAGTTAGTAGAGGTGGGGGGCAGTTCATATTGGACCTTCACAAGTGACCTACAGTTTTAGAGGCAGATATTGCGTATTTATCTTTGACTTCCGAAAACCGGCATACGGTCTATGTCCCATCGAGCCAGCCTCGTCCAGTAGGAAGTGGAAGGTGGGTCTGTCCTCCTGTCTCTAGTCCCCGCCACTGATGCGTCTTTGTGGCTCATCACGAAGCAGCAGTTGGCGCGATCAAACACCACATTCTCCGGGCTCACACCTTTTGTTTCCCCAGACTTACATTTCCCCCGACCCTCACCCCAAATCGATACTTTGATATTTTCCATTAATGCCATTTCTTCCCGCCTCCAAAAGGGTAGGATTTGTCCAAGAATTTTAAATAAATAGGTTAGGGCTAACATCGATAAGTCAATTTAAAAACGATGAAGGCAGTTATTAGAAGAACAAATACGTAGCCTTAAATGTCTGCATGATCGTGAAGGGCGTACGCAAAGCCTGCAGATCACACAGCCAAAGTTGGAAATGTTTACATTTTTTTTTTTTTGCCAACAGTAATTATCACATAATATAAAGCGACAGAATTAAGACGAGGTTAATTCTTTATCAATAAATACGAACGGGGTAAACTTACACTAAAAGAAAAGGACTTTGAGCTCGGATCAAAATGGAAAGCCCAAGTACACGCCGTGTGTAAGAAGGCGGCTGAGGCGAACTCGTATCTATAAAAAGACATTTGAAAAGACGCAAAGAAAAATAGCGTTGGAGAGTAATATCTCAGAAACTTAAAATCATGCGGAAAAAAGGCAAAGCGCGTTAAAGAATACAGGGCACACGCAGAGTCGCCGAAACGGTCTGGCATGAATCACTTCGTGCTTCACAAAGCATCGACGTACCGAATTCCAAAACCGTGCAAAATCTAAGGAAAAACGTCTAAGAAACATCAGCAGTGACGTGGCACTTGGATGCCCGTTTGTCTCGGAGAAGCCAGACACCACCGTGTCTGCCTTGGGCGCCGCGCTGGCACCTCCAGTGGCTCCGTGGAAGGAGCATTTTCCTTCACCTTCAACCAAAGAGCTGTGCTCACTCGTTTTTTGCCCTTGCTCACTAAGCCATGACTATGTCCGACTTCAGCTGCAGCGTCCCAAAGGACTAAACAATCGGGAAGAGGCACCCGGGCTGGCTGTGGCTTGATTTGTGGCCCTCACTGCACATCTGAACGACTTTTCCTCTGGGCTAGAAAACCATAAATCCTCTGACTTCACTTGGCTGTTCTCAGAATTAAACTTTTGCACGACTTCTCGCCGAAGGCGTTTATTTCAAAGCCTCAAGCCGGACGCAGAGTTCACGGGCATCTGAATAGGCCAGACCCGCATGGGTGGAGATTTTCCTCATAATCTCTATGTTTTAGATCATCCGCTAGTAAATTCTGAAATGAATACTTCCCTCATAAGAATATCGGCATAGTCTTTGTGTGCAAACGAGCATTTGCTTTCTTAATCTAATGGGAAACGTTTTAAGGAATGAGAGGGAAATTGAGTTAAAACATAATTAAAAGGAAGTTATTATATGCAGATATGGACAAATAGAGGCACGAGGTTTAAGAACCAGGCTGATTTATGGGGAGCGAAAGGGTGATCTGTGAAAATAACGCTCCAGACCAGTTTCTTTAAGACACGGAAGTATTTCAAATGTTAAGAATGGGAGACCAGCATTTTCCAAATGCTCCCTCCAAAGGCCTCCAGATATTATGCCCCACAAACACCTTTTAAGCTGCTCACATGGGTCCCTTTTTATTTGACTGATCTCCCGGGAAATCAGACTCCCCCTCACATGTCCCTGACATTATTAGTATGGCTTCCCAGGCTGACGAAACTGTCTGATCTGCAACAGGTGCTCCAAATGTTACCTCTTCAACACGACCGCTCTGCCCCCTCCCCCGCCCATGCTTTCAAATGCGTAAGACACTCCTATTTTAAACCCATTAGGGCTTCTATCCGTTCATGGGGAATCTGCCTTATAGAATGCTCTTCGGAGGGTCAGAGTGCCCATTAATCTGTGTCTTAAGATTAACAGCACTTCTATATACACCTGTACGCAGACCACACTGAATCAAACAAAGTGGAAAGAAACGGAGCTTTTTGTGTTAAAACAGCCCTTTCGAAATAGAGGAAAACACATGAAAAAAGCCCCAAATTACAGAGTACTTGAACTCGAGTAGGTCGGCTAAGTGGTATTTTTATGAGTCCCAAACGCTGGGCTCTACACTCAGGAAAGACAAGATTGCAAATAATTGCCCAGGCCGCTCAGACAGACATTAGCAGGTGATTCTCACCTGCTAGGTTCTTTGTTTTTGTTTTTGTTTTGTTTTTTGTGCCCTCAGAATCTAAAAAACGGGTTCATGACTGGTGTGAGAAAGGCCAGCTCCTTTGGAAATTATGAGTAGACGACACTGGTGCATATATATTAAATTAGTTATTTCTGTACTTAATCTCCGGAGAGGTCCATAATACTTTGTAAAACCTGATGGAATTTCTGCGATGATTCTCTCTACACAATTGTAGGTGCTACAGAGACTGGCACTCAGAAGTCAAAGAAATTTCTTTGGGAAGTACGACTGCCAAGTAATAGGACCCGTAAGAAATAACATACATAAACGGCAACTCGACCATCACGAGCGGCACCGCTGTTATCGATATGGTATCACCAAATGGTGAAAGAATTTTGTAAACTTATGAAAAAAAGCAATGTCCTGTCGTACCCCCGAATTACGTAAGGGTTACAATCTGCGGAAGTCCGATGTATTTTTTTAAGTCCAATTTTTAAATCGTGGGGGGAAAAAATTCCACTTCACATGTTAAATTGTGTATTTCTGGCTTCTCAGAATTGTAGATATTTTACTTATGTGGCGGTCACAGTGACACCTGGACTGTCACGCTGCATCGCTCAGCGTGTCTGGGGGACACTCCCATTCTCCATCAAAGGGAGCACGGCCCTGCCATCATCAAGGCCATAAAAGCCCACTCTAAAACATCCAGAAGTCTCTAGGGGGCGGACCAGCAGCCCAGCTTACAATCCATCGCCATGCAACGTGTTCAATATCCGAGTTTATGTAAAAACCAGTTTGGGCTGGAACCAACCCCTGCACGGCGTGAGTCGTGTATGAAGGGTAAGTGGCATCAGCAACACGGTGATTCATTTCCAAAGCGTGGACCTCGCTACACTCCGGGGAGCGTGCTCGGCGCATCCTATTGTGCCGGGAAGAGGCCGGTGTGAACGAGCTTGGGACACTGAGGAGCAGGTGCTCCTCGGCCGCACACCGCACCCTCCTTCGGGCACCCCGTGCGATTGCAACGGCCTGTGAAAGGAGCTGCCATTCTCTGGGACTCAAAATGCGTTCCCTTCACGCAGCAGGGTTTCCCGTGACCGCAGGACAGCCCTGCGGAGCTCCAAGATAGAGACGTGCCCAGCACACTCCACGAGCTGCGGCCCTCGGAATGCACAGGTCTAAGGAAGCGTCTCTTCCTTCCCGTGTCCTCGAACTGAGCCCTGGCCCAGGCTCGTGCAGGGCACCTCTGCCCTAAACAGGCCGTTTGCTACTGTAACAGCAAATAGGCCCTGGGAGAGGAAGGAGGCCGAATTCTGTTATAAAGTTGCACCGCAAAGTGTTCTGAATACCAAGGAACTGGCGTATTTGTAGCGTCGGATCAGGGGACGTGACTCTGTGAAGCTGACCGAGAAAGAAAGAGCATTTGGAAAAATATCGGGTGACATTTAAATTCAACCGAATCGTGGCGTTCCTTTGAGAACACAGAGGCAAAGTTATGGATTGTCATAACGTGTTTCTGCAGTCTTTGATGAACGGGGACTGTATATGTCAAATCAATGCACGTAAGTAATTTATACAACAGAAATATAGTAAAATTCGTTATGGCAGAGTATTGAAAATTGTGTTAATTTTACGTGGTCCACGAGCAGCTCATTCACAGAGTTTTAGGGTGTCTATGTGATGTGAGGAATATATTTTTATGTAAATTTTTCCTTTTTTTCTGTTCGACAAATGTATATACAACCTAGTACTGAATAATGCACATTTTTTTTCAAGGGTTTTGGAAACAGTCACCAGAATGGACCATAAGCCGGGCCATAAAACAAGTCACAAGCAACTGGAATCATATAGAGTATGTTCTCGGACCAGAATGGAATTAAAATAGAGATCGACGATAAAATGAGATCGATATAATATCTCCAGATATTTGTAAACCCCGCAACTATGTCTAAATAACCAAAAAGCCAAACAGGAAATGACAAGTCAATTTATGAAATACTTCGACGTGAACACGAATGAAAAACGCATTGCATGCTGTGCGCTACGGCTGAATCAGAGATCAGAGGGAACGATGCAGTACCATCGAATAAATGTCCCTTGTCAATTTTTCCCACCTATGAGCGAGTTCATCTGGCTCGAGTCTTTCTGTGGAATACTGTTGTCTCCTGAACCCGACTGTAGAGGAAAAAGGGGTTCTATGGAGAATGATTTCGCAGGGGGATCTGGCCACACATCCCTAGCTGGGCAGGTCCTGGTGGGTAGTGATGCTCCAGGCATGTCACCTCTTTACTGAAAGGTTCACCGCCGCCTTAGGCAAGCCCTGCCCATTTTGCTTATGTACCTGGGTTCCCACACCTTTGAAATAAGAGAACCGGCCCCCAAGAAAGCACTAACACCCTCTCA
>NW_011889272.1:334339-335348 GCF_000151845.1 Pteropus vampyrus | reverse complement strand
TTTTTCAAGGGTTTTGGAAACAGTCACCAGAATGGACCATAAGCCGGGCCATAAAACAAGTCACAAGCAACTGGAATCATATAGAGTATGTTCTCAGACCAGAATGGAATTAAAATAGAGATCGACAATAAAATGAGATCGATATAATATCTCCAGATATTTGTAAACCCCGCAACTATGTCTAAATAACCAAAAAGCCAAACAGGAAACGACAAGTCAATTTATGAAACACTTCGACGTGAACACGAATGAAAAACGCATTGCATGCTGTGCGCTAAGGCTGAATCAGAGATCAGAGGGAACGATGCGGTATCATGGAATAAATGTCCCTTGTCAATTTTTCCCACCCATGAGCGAGTTCATCTGGCTCGAGTCTTTCCGTGGAATACTGTTGTCTCCTGAACCCGACTGTAGAGGAAAAAGGGGGTTCTATGGAGAATGATTTCGCAGGGGGATCTGGCCACACATCCCTAGCTGGGCAGGTCCTGGTGGGTAGTGATGCTCCAGGCATGTCACCTCTTTACTGAAAGGTTCACCGCCGCCTTAGGCAAGCCCTGCCCATTTTGCTTATGTACCTGGGTTCCCACACCTTTGAAATAAGAGAACCGGCCCCCAAGAAAGCACTAACACCCTCTCATCCATCCCCAGCTTGCTTTCCCCCACCCCGCTATGATCTTTACGATCCCTCCTCCAACTCAAAGGCGTTAAAAAAAAAAATGGCAAAACTGTCATTCTCCAGAGCATTTGAGATCTTGCTTCCCGGCAATTATCATCACTTTGGCTCAGATAAAATCTTATGAAAATTCTCTACAGGTTTGGATATTTCTTACATCGGCACGATTAACGTAAAAGGACCTAATTTTTTTTTCTCCCTTATGCATAATATTACGCCCTTCGCTACAGACTTCTAATATGCTGCTTGCAGCTATGGAATTGTCTCGCTGTGTTTTGCTATTGTTTGTATATTTCTAGAATTTAACTGTCGTTTTCTCGTCCTTCGGTCTAACAA
>NW_011889272.1:333462-334165 GCF_000151845.1 Pteropus vampyrus | reverse complement strand
CCCACCAAGCCTCGGGTCACGGATGGAATTTATGCGATCCTTCTTCTGAAGACATAGAAACAGGACACTAGAAGCCTTGGTTCGGCCACACACTTGTCTGTCGCCTTTCTGGTGATAGGGCTGGCGCCACTGTTTGAGGTTAAGTCAAGATCTTCAACTTCAACCCATCCGGCACAAAACAAACCTCACTGTTCCCCATATTGGTGACTGTGGTGTCACCTGGGTAGACTCCAAGCAGACAGGTTGAGGATCTCTATACAGAGCAACAAGAAGTCGCAGACTTACTTGATGAGACCTTGGCGATCAGCTAGTTCAGTGAGCTTCGCCCGGAGCTCAGAAAGTCCCTAGGTGTTTCTTAGGGGACCCCGTGTGAGATCGGGGTACAACTCCCTCCACCTAGCACCACCCCCCTCCCTGCACCTAGTCACCCCACTCCAGGCAAAGCTAGCTCTGGTTTCGTCCACACAGACTTTTTGTGTGAGAACATGCCTAAAAACAAGAATTTTGTACCCTGTTAGATACAGCAGTACGGAAATTCCATTGATTTGCCCCAAGGTCATTCTGTTCATTAAACGCCAATCAGGGCAAGCATCCAGATGTCCCAACAGAGCAAGCAGGTGCCTTTTTCCAGCAATAGAGGGTGTGGAAATGCTCTGGGGCCCCCTTCTCCACAACCTCTCTGCCCACCACCATGCATCTCCCA
>NW_011889272.1:328228-332772 GCF_000151845.1 Pteropus vampyrus | reverse complement strand
CCCACCAAGCCTCGGGTCACGGATGGAATTTATGCGATCCTTCTTCTGAAGACATAGAAACAGGACACTAGAAGCCTTGGTTCGGCCACACACTTATTGCCTTTCTGGTGATAGGGCTGGCGCCACTGTTTGAGGTTAAGTCAAGATCTTCAGCTTCAACCCATCCGGCACAAAACAAACCTCACTGTTCCCCATATTGGTGACTGTGGTCTCACCTGGGTAGAGCCCAAGCAGGTAGGTCGAGGATCTCAATACAGAGCAACAAGAAGTCGCAGACTTACTTGATGAGACCTTGGCGATCAGCTAGTTCAGTGAGCTTCGCCTGGAGCTCAGAAAGTCCCTAGGTGTTTCTTAGGGGACCCCGTGTGAGATCGGGGTACAACTCCCCCCCCAGCACCACCGCCCCCCACGCCTAATCACCCCACTTCAGGCAAAGCTAGCTCTGGTTTCGTCTACACAGACTTTTTGTGTGAGAACATGCCTAAAAACAAGAATTTTCTACCCTGTTAGATACAGCAGTACGGAAATTCCATTGATTTGCCCCAAGGTCATTCTGTTCATTAAACGCCAATCAGGGCAAACATCCAGATGTCCCAACAGAGCAAGCAGGTGCCTTTTTCTAGCAATAGAGGGTGTGGACATGCTCTGGGGCCCCCTTCTCCACAACCTCTCTGCCCACCACCATGCATCTCCCAGCAAGTGGTTAAAGTGTAGCCCGGGGGTCTTTGAAGCACCCCAGGAAAGCTGATTCGTGCTCTCGTGGGCTTTGAGAGATGCACCGGAAGCAGACTCAGTAAGATTCCACTTAACTTACATAAAGAAAGAGATGAGACAAACGAGCTGAGCCTAGCAGCCGACGATGGAACACCAATATTACAGGGGAAGAAAGCAGAAGGATACATCTCTACAAGAAGGATGAGGATCTAACAGCTCCTTTTTCAAAGCAAATGCCTTATCGAAGCGTACAAGTGTACGGCTTACACATGCCACAATGGCTTCAACCCAAGAGACAGGCAACTCCAGCTACAGGCGAGAAGGTACAACATCATTCATACGTGTATTATTGTGGAGCTCTTTCGTGAACCTGTTGGGTGGTGTCAAATAAAGCTGAACGCATGCAGACCCTATAACGAGCTTTCCATTCCTAGGGCACAGCCAACAGATAGACTAACGTACGTTCACAGAGGACTCTGCAGAGTATGTTCACGGCACCTTTACTCCTGACAACAAATGAAGTAAGGACGAGCTCAGTGTCCACGAAATCTCGAATGGATGAATAAACTGCCTTACGTGTCCACCATGTGACTATTCAGGGATGAGACTAAGCGACGTGCCACATGCAGAAGCAGGAATGAAACTCAGACGTGACATCGAGTAAAAGAAGCCGGGTGAAAAAGAACACGTACTGCATGGTGCACAAAGTGTAAAAAGCCACACGATGCATTTATGTTTTTTAAAGCCAGGACGGACTGGAAAGAAGAGAAAGACCTGCCTCTCGGGGGGCGGGGTGGGGGGCGATAATTTCTATTTCTTCATTTAGTTACTGATTGCAGCGTTGTGTGCCGTCTGTGAAAATTCACCAAAATGTATGCGCGTTCTCCGTATATTAAACTTCGGTGGCAAGGGCTTTCAGTGAACTGTCACGAGGCGAACGTTCGTATATAAGTTCCCAGCCGAGAAACAAAACATCGCCGTCACCTCAGAAGACACCATAATCCCTCCCCAACTCAGTCTCCCCAAAAGCAAAGTCTGTTTCGACTTCCACTGTGATGGCTGAGAGACCCCCACCTGTCCTGTTTGCTGTTACTGTTATTTTCACCATACCTAGGAAATACCTCGACACACTGTAGATGTTTAATAGATACGTGTCAAACGAATTTATTACAGGCAAAAGTTGGGGGAGTCAACCCCAGTATCTGAAACCTGGAGGATGGCTAAGTCTATGGAAGGATAAACTGAGGGAAAAAAATGGAATAAGGAAATACAGTTCCGTGGCGCACGGCCTCATTTAGGGGTGGGAAGGAGCGAGCGTGAAGGGTAGATTGAAAAATCAAGCGAACCATATCTTTGTTCTTACCACCTTATTGAGAAAGATCTGGTTTGTATGCCGACCTAATTATTGATCCATAAAAATGCTCAAGTCGTGAAATCTTTCCGATGACTTATAAGTATCTTTGTATTCATAACACGAGGCTTCGAAATGTATGATTTAGGATATGCTTTGTGTATTTTTAATCCATTCGAAGAGAGAAAGCGTTCCATCTTTTTTGGATCCTTAGGATATGAGCTGTCAGTAATTGTGCAAAGATGATCAAACTTATTAAAAAAAAAGTATGACATTTTGAAATGCCCCACAGCCACAAAACTCATTTCTCTTTAACTTTCTGATTCATTAAATCCGAGATCGAGTGTTTATTGCGTAGAAAGGAAGACGCACTCAGCCTCTCCCTCGGTGAGAGGCCGCCTTGCCCATCCTTCGGGATCTGCAAATATTACCTCTCCAGCCTCAGCCCCAGGTCAGGAATGGCGTACGCTCAGGCAATAAGCTGTCTGTAAATAATTACAGAATAAAAGCATCCACATGGGCTGGACTTTTCCCTGCCCTATGTCTCTGGCTGGACAGCGAGAGCTTCTCAAAGCACATCGGTGTCTACGTTCTGACGGGCAGTTGTCTCTTCCATAACTCCATTTACATTCTATTCGAATTACACTGCAAGCGTTATCATATTTCTTCCCCTGAGCTCCTATAATGCCCAGAGTTTGAAATAAGCTCATAAGACCCAACTACATATTCATTTGCGTGATGGACGCTAGGCTGTGCAATTTATATGAGTCTGTCATCCCGATTAGATTAAGCTCCTTGACTTGTGGGGAAGGCGGTGATGCACCACTGGGATCAGAAACAGGTTGGACAGGATGAAGAAGGTGTGCCAACGCTCAAACGGCTGTGCGTTCTCGAGGTTATTTTTACATTGAGAAATCTGGCAGAATCTGCCCGTGTTGCCTTTTCCGTGATGATAACCAAACTCGGAATAGTGTAGGAAAAAACCACAGTTTAGGAAGAGATCATCAATGCTCGTCCACAGAGATGGGTAATTATGTGCCATCCACGGCCAGTGCCGATGTGACAAAGTGATTCAAGAAAGATGTCGGCTTCTCCTCGTTAACCAGCAGAGACAGGGCGCGGAGGATGATGCGCAGGGCTGTCAAAGCCCCAGGGCATGGCTCGATGTCAAAGAGTCCCTAGCTCCTTCATCCATCCGGTCAAGATAGAAACGCAACGTCAAGACCCCTGTATCAGGTCACGTGGCCGGAAATCCACATCTGCTCTTCCCAGGAATATCTTCAGGTATTAGCTTCAGGTATTAGCTAATGGTATACTCAGAATTGCATAAACTTTATAAATCGACAGGCATGATTTTATGAGTATGTGTTCATTGTTAATCTTTTAAATTCAAATATAACCTTTAAAGGAAAACGTGGTTAAAATTGGTTAAACCATGGTTAAAAGCTTTCTCCGTGTGTTTCTCCATCTGCTGGCTTGCTGAGTGTGCCATTTGCAAATTTCTTGACACTATCTCACAGGTACGCCAACACTCACCCAGTTTAGAGGCCTGACTGTGGGCAGAGACGTGCATCAAGCACAGAACTTTCCACTTCTGTAAATCCGCTCTCCGTGGTTTAAACGACTTGTGTCACGGGCTCACGTTATACCAAGGACGGCCACCTCTGACCCTCTCTCAGGGGGCTGTGGGCACAGCAGTCTGACGCTTCTCCAAGCAGATGGAGGACAGCTAGTCACCCGGATGTGTACACCCAGTGGAATCCTGCAGTTTGAATCGGTATTTGTAAACTGGGCTAACACATCAACCATTTATTCGGGCAGAATTCGTGGGTGCTATATTTCCTGGGCCCCTGTATATCTGAGAATGCCTTTTCCCAGATTTTACACTTGGGAAAGGCAACTAACTCGGTTTGGTATCGAATTCTGAAATTATAACACTTTTCTTCTTGGAAGTCTGCACGTGCTCCTCTATGATCTTATGATGCCTAGTTTCTCAGAGGCAGGACTGACATTATACGAGCTTATTTCAGTAACGGGCAACAAACACCCAGCTCACGTCCTATAACTGAAAGAGACATGTTGGCTCCTGGAATGGAAGAGTTGCGAGCAGGTGCGCCCCAGGCAAGCCATGCCACTGAAACTGCCTTGTTCCCCACTCTCGTCAATTCTGCCCTCTGTAGTATTCGCTTTACCCCCGAGTAAGCTTTCCAGGTAGAAATAAAGACAGCTGTCAACACCTCCACACGCAAATTATTATCACACAGACATTTCTTTTTCCCGATATCTCGACAAAGGTTCTAGGTAGCGATGCCGTTAGTCTGGCTGGGGCCATGTGCTCAAGTCTGTTCAGAGAATGCGTTTTCGATCGGATGACCTTGAACCCCGTGGTCCGCTTTGCACTGGGTGGCACGGTTTCGTCCGATGGCCAACCCTCGGGTAGGAGAGCTCACGGAATAAATGAGGGCTACATCACCTAAAA
>NW_011889272.1:326304-326928 GCF_000151845.1 Pteropus vampyrus | reverse complement strand
GTGGTCCGCTTTGCACTGGGTGGCACGGTTTCGTCCGATGGCCAACCCTCGGGTAGGAGAGCTCACGGAATAAATGAGGGCTACATCACCTAAAAAGCAAAGAAGGCTACAAGGCTGCCAATACGGACCCAAAATGCCGCTGAGTTCTTCTTCATGCCTTGTAGATAAACTTGTTTTTTTTTTTTCTCCTTCAGCACACGAAATGTCAACCCATTTCCTCAGGAGTACTTTTGTAAACAAAAGAAAATTTTTAATTGTTTTTTTTTTCCCCCTGTCCAAACAATCGTAGCTGCCTCTGGTGCCCATGTTGATGCAGAATCGCATCTTTCCTTTGTTTGCGTGCCTTCCTCATCTGTCACCCCGTTGTCCTTTGCTTTTTACGTCACCCGTTTTCCCCGTAGGACTTCTTTCGCTGGTTTTGCCTTGCATCATATTTTGGATTCCAAACAGTTTTCTAGGATTCCTTCATATCTCTTGAATTGGCTTAAAATTAGACGTTCACTCTCCTCCTGAGTTTTCAAGAACGGTATTGCTTTTAATTCTGCGGCTGTTCCGTGGGCTCTGTTTGTTTTGCTTTGGATGTTTTTTCTTCTTCTTATTTACTTATCCTAGGTAAAAGAGACT
>NW_011889272.1:308871-325954 GCF_000151845.1 Pteropus vampyrus | reverse complement strand
GGTAGCGATGCCGTTAGTCTGGCTGGGGCCATGTGCTCAAGTCCGTTCAGAGAATGCGTTTTCGATCGGATGACCTTGAACCCCGTGGTCCGCTTTGCACTGGGTGGCACGGTTTCGTCCGATGGCCAACCCTCGGGTAGGAGAGCTCACGGAATAAATGAGGGCTACATCACCTAAAAGGCAAAGAAGGCTACAAGGCTGGAAATACGGACCCAAAATGCCGCTGAGTTCTTCATGCCTTATAGATAAACTTGTTTTTTTTTTTCTCCTTCAGCACACGAAATGTCAACCCGTTTCCTCAGGAGTACTTTTGTAAACAAAAGAAAATTTTTAATTGTTTTTTTTTTTTCCCCCGTCCAAACAATCGTAGCTGCCTCTGGTGCCCATGTTGATGCAGAATCGCATCTTTCCTTTCTTTGAGTGACTTCCTCGTCTGTCACCCCGTTGTCCTTTGCTTTTTACGTCACCTGTTTTCCCCGTAGGACTTCGTTCGCTGGTTTTGCCTTGCCTCATATTTTGGATTCTGAACAGTTTTCTAGGATTCCTTCATATCTCTTGAATTGGCTTAAAATTAGACGTTCACTCTCCTCCTGAGTTTTCAAGAACGGTGTTGCTTTTAATTCTGCGGCTGTTCCGTGGGCTCTGTTTGTTTTGCTTTGGATGTTTTTTCTTCTTCTTATTTACTTATCCTAGGTAAAAGAGACTTACCCATTTGTGGCTTCTATGTCCAAATAGGCTACACACATCTTCACTCCATAGTCATTTGCGGTATTTTTCAAATTTCATTCTTTTATTATGATCCACGGACTGCTACCTACAGCTCCTGGTTTGAATCCAAATGCATAGCAAATATTCGTTGATCACTTGCCGTCCTGAAATGAGATCGTTCGAGGTCTCCGGCACGGGGTACTCACAGTCTGCCCTCTAGGAGCACGTGCCATGCTCCAGGTTATCTGAGGTGACGACCCATCCCAGCAGACCGCAGGCAAAAACCATACCACGGCTCCCACCCAATCCGCTTCTCGCCAAATAGCTTCCTGGTCTCGGTTTCCAAAGAAACCGAGGCAGGGGGGTTGCAACAGCTCCCTAAAAATGGTATCATTCCGTCTTTGCCTTTCTGACCTAGGAGACAGGAAGTGGCAGAAAGAAAGAAAGATGTTTGCACCTATTTTCACGGGGACCAACGGGCCTGTGGTGTCCCAACCGTTTCTATCAGGTGACATTCATGGAAATTCTTCACAGCCTATGGTGACGGGTTAGCCGCTGGCTTTCAGAGATGGCAGAGCGAGAAGCCTCCTCTGCCTTGCAGGAGTTACAGCTGGCGGTCATTTTCAAGTGCAAGGGCTCCCCGTGGATCGAAGCCGAACTCCATTTCTAAAGAATACGGCACAACGGATATGCTACCGCTAAATCGATATTTTAATTCTGGAATTACCCTCAGAAGGCCACTCACCCAGCAATCCCTTTGTCCCCTGAAAACGCTACGGCTCCTCTGAAGTTTGAACATTCCCAAGAAATGCGATTTCAACAGCACCCACGACAAAGCTCTGGCAAAGGGCACGGCCCACGTCCCTTGGGTAATTTAATACTTCTTTGTGTCGCACCCCAAACTATCCTCACGCTGTGTTTTAAATCTGCCTTTTCTTTCCAACGGCATTCACGGAGCGGGGTAGCCAGTACACCGGAACTAAGCTATCACCTCATATCTGTCAGAATGGCTGTCATCACAAAGACAGGACGTAACAAGCGTGGACGAGGACGGGGAGCAGAGAGAACCCTGTGTGCTGTTGGCGGGAACGTGAACTGGTAGAGCCACAACGCAAAGCATTCTGGAAGTGTTTTTGGTTTTTTGGTGTTGTTTTTTTTAAGTAGAAAATAGAACTCCCGTAAGACCCAGCAATCTCGCTGTGTGTCCACACCTGCCAAGAGCTGACACCAGGATCTCGGAGAGGTATCTTCACCCCCATGTTCACTGCAGCACTATTCACAATAGGCAAGATATAAAAACAAGCTAAGTGTCCGCCAACAGATGAATAGGTAAAGAAATGTGATATGTATGGGTGTGTACATATATATATATATGTATATATATATATATATACACACATATATATAATGTGTGTGTGTGTGTGTATACACACTCACATACAAAGTCATATTATTCAGCCTTAAAAAAAGAAATCCTGCCATTTGCAACAACGTGGCTGAAATTGGGGACATTATGCTGAATGAAATAAGCCAGTCGCCAAAGTACAGATACTACATGATTCCACTTAAACAAGGTACTTAGAGGACTCAGACTCACCCCAGTGGAGAGGAGGGTGGTGGTCGCCAGCTGCGGGGGAGGGGGAGGAGGACTTGCTACTCAATTGATATAGAGTTTCGGTTGTGTAAGATGAATAAGTTTTAGATATCTGCTGTGCAACATTGTGCCTGTAATAAATGATGCTCTAGTATGCCCTGGAGGGGAGAGCTCATGTGACCTGTTTTATAACAATAAAAAAAAAAAATCTTGAGAGAAGTTTCTATCATCGATACCAAAAAAACATAATACGCGTGTGAAGGACGGAAACAGGAATTTACTAAGCCAAACTACATCCAGTTTGTGAAGTCATTGACTGCACACACGCGAACACGTTATTCGGGTTGCACGAGGGGCGGGTTGGTGGAGGTCCCGTCCGGTCTCGACCCGGCTTTGTATCCGCCTGTGAGACCCGGCGCCCCGGCGACCACAGCTTCTACCTTTGCTCCGACCCCCGGTCACCAAAAGGGCCTGGCTGCCCTTCGTAAGGACGACCGCGACTTCGTAGTCACTGTGTGTCCCTCCCTACCTGGGTGCTTTCACCCACCTGTGATCCGCTGCATCCACCACCGGAACTTACTTTCCCAGCGTTGACTATGAACACGTGCTTCCTGTACGTGTGCAGGAGAAACGCTCCGTGTAGGTCGCTTATTTATACCCGGGTACACTTTCCTGACGGTCCCATTAGGAATAGACTGTATATGCAAATGAGCCCACCTACACACAGCCCCCAACTGCTTTTTCTCCCAAAGCTCAGCGTCTGGTTCCTAATGTCGTCCCGCTGGAGGGAGTCAGGAAGTATAGGAGAGTGAACAGGGCATATTTCTCTGCTTCCCAAATGCCTCGTGATTTTTTTTTTCTTACTGTTTTACAGGAAAGGCCAACTGGCATCACTGATCATCACGTTAACAGTTGCACGAAAGGAACAGCTTAAAGTAATGAGCAATAAAAACATAAATGAATGTTTTATCTCTGAGCGAGTTGCCCCCTTGAGTTTTCTGAAGCGGTTCCTTTCCAGGGTCGCATGCAAGGCTGCTTTTCCACGTCTTCAGCAATGAAAAACGGCAGGTAGGAAAAGGGCCAGCATACGTCGTAAATGACTAACCTACATTATAAGACGACAGCGAAGGGTTTACAGTGAATATCAGAGGTTTCGGGGTGATTTAATGTTTAGTATGGAAATCCTAGCTCTACGATCTGGGAGCAAGTAACCACTCATTTTAAACATATTTTGTGGACTCCATCTCGAGTACGGTTCCGCCCAAAACGGCGGTGTTTAAATCGCCCTAACGTCGTCTGTGAATTGTGTTCACCGGCCAAGAGCACGTGACGCGTTCAAAGCATAACGATTTTCTAAAAATACCAGTGATGTGCACATGCTTCTCCCTCTCACGGTAATTGGATTTATTACACATTTTCATCCACTTGTCAGGCATGGAGAAAGCTGTTAGAGGGAACTCTCTGAGTCTGACGGAGCTTTTAAAATAAAACAATCAAACCAGAATCTAACTTTATACATTGAACGGCGCAGCGTGTCCTCAGTGAGAGTGAGAAGTCATTCTTCCTTTCGGTTGGAGGATCAGTTTATGATTCTCTAACTTGACTCATCGGCTTGCAGTTCAGCAAACGGGGTGGCGGCAAATATCTCTGCCCAGTTTCTTGGGAGAGTAGAATACATTCCAGGAGTCTGAAGACACGGATTATCGATCTGGCCCTTCCTCACCTGGACATTTGATCGATGGCACAAACTCTTGCTCGCTCGTCTTATCATCAATCTTCTTAAGTTGCTTCTAAATGTAACCAAGAGAAATGAACCAGGAGAAAAGATTATGCACGTACGTTCCCTGGTAGATAGTCTGCGGGTTGTATTTATGTGAAAATAGAGAAACAGCCTCGTCTTTAAAGGTCGGGGACAGAGGTCAAAGTCGCAAACGTTCTTTATGCAATTTGGCTCCCAAAAATGCATCATAAAGCACCGCTCTTAACCCGCTCTCAAATGTGAACTAAATAGTTTCGCTATTTGTGAAAAGATAACTTTCTAGAAGAGTCTGTTTCTGTAAATTCGGGTTTCTCTTTAATTCTAAAAGAGAAGGCAGTAGTAACTTGAGGTGCGGTATTGAAAATATTTAACTATTTAAGTACAAGTATATTCTAAGTGTCAACCAAAGAGATGGGACACTGACAACTCACAGTGGCCACAGACCACGTTGAGCCACACCAAGGGACATCAGTTGACAGGCAGCCCTGCTTCGTCCACAGGGCTGGGGGGTGGGAGACGGAAAGGTTGTCCCCTTAGCAGAGCCTGGCACACAGGACGCACCCAGAACATGTCAGCATGGCCACCACGAGGTCCCCTGCCACAGGGTAGAACACAATCACCTGGTTTTGTAGAGCTTTCTGTAAACACGAAATACACTGAAGAGTAAACAGTGTCTACGTCACATAAAATGGTCAGAAAACGGGTGTAAAAACCTCAGCATCCGAAGGCAGGAATGGATAGAAAGTTCTATACTAGGCACAAACCACAGTCGGAGACGCAGAAAGCAGCATACGTGTCAATGAAAGTAAAGCCTTTGGTCCCCATGGGTCTCTCGCAACAACTGGGGTGGAAAATTCTTTACCTTCCAGAACTTTCCGGTCCATCTTTAAGCCCTAGGGAGTTGGCAGAATAGAAGTGGGTACAATTCCACAGGTGCCCTTTCTCACATGCAGTGGGGATTATATTAAAAAAGGAAGTTCTGGGGAGAAGAGAAATATCCAGTTTACGGAGCGAATCCTCGAGCGTCTCTCGAAACCAAGTTCTCCCGACACCCTGACATTGTACCTGACTTTCAGGGATTTAGAACGCTTTCGGGAACACGCAGACCTCGGGGGTGACGTTCACATCCACGATCAGATGCCAAAAGCTGTGCCTGGCCCGTTGCCGCCGTGGTGATGCAGTGAGTGCTGGCCCCGTTGCTATGGAGACAGCATAGCTCACGGATGAAGCGGAGCCCAGTGGTCCGGGGAGCACGCAGCCAGCAGCTGCGGGAGCCAGGACCTTGTCGCCTCTCGCACACTGCAGCTGCCGGAGCCAAGACCTTAGAGAAGGCGGGGGACAGGGGACAGCGTGGAGAGGGAACGCTTGGTTTTCTGTTGAAAATTGGGGAGAGGGACCACAAGCAAGGGGGAATGAGGGGTCTAAACGCAATTATAGCAGTTAATGAATCCAGCACAGACCACAGTGTTTTCCACCAGCTCCCATGGCTAGGGAATTAATTCTAACATGATTCTAGTCAAAGAACATTATGTGACGCATTCCGACTCTTCGAGTAATTGCCGTTAGCGGCCGACATAGCAGCAGGGAGGCAAGTAAATAGGTCAGATTTTCTAGGAGATAAACGCGTGCCCTCTGACATCTTCCTCACGACTCTTGTGAAAAACAGGCAGTAACATTTTCCTAATTGTTTTTAAACTTTTCTGCGGAGCTTACGTGTCTGAAATTCAAGCGCCGGCTGATGGTGATCGCCCCGTGAGCATTTACTTCCCACTGCGATAGATATTAATACATTTCAGAGATTTCTATTCTTAATTATTAAACGTCGTGCAGAGCAGGTGCATAGATAGAAGCGGACTGTTTTAATACAGCGTCACGACGATGGCAGACTTTTCTTAGAGTCCAACGGAACATTGGGAAAATGAATTGCGAAATGATGGATTAAATCATCCTCTGATTATGCAGTATTTAGCACCGAGAATCCAAGAACTCAACCCATGGGGTGTGCACTCCAAGGCTGCTCTGTCGGATGTGTTGTTATGAGCTGCTGGGGAGTAGCTATGAGCCGCTGGGGAGACGTGTTGTCATATGTTAGACGTCTTTAAAAATCTTCGACTGAAGAAAGAAAAGTCAAACCAATTGCTCCTCCAAGCTGAAGGGCACCTCTTTGCTGTGAGTGCTGGTTGGCTCATGTCCGTACCGTTAAACCATGCACAGGACCCATGCTATTTCAAGGCATGGCTTGTGGGTAGATTGGACAGCACAGCATGGCCCCTAAATTCATCCCGCCTCAAGTAAAGGAAGGACTCTGTGCCTGCAACACGCTGACATCCCAACGCTGTGGACCTGTTTCGAGGGCTCCCCTGAATTACAGACTCTGGTCTTTTGGACACTTTGTGCTTATTACTAAGCACCTGTAAATTTCCAGCAGTAAAATAGTTGTTAGGAAACATGAACTAAAGAATACACTCGCTCCCTCGTCTCAGGACGTGAGAGAAAATCTGGTTTGAGCCGTGAGAGTGGGCGTTTAGGGGAGAACCCTCCCCACTCCAGCAGCGTAAATGCCTGAGAATCGCAGAGGATCAGAGCTGAGGAAAGAGACCAGTCGCCAGCTCTTCCTGCTGCACGGATGGCAGAACTAACTCTGGGAAATCGAGTCATTTCCTCAACAGTTCCTATCACCCAGTCACCTTGAAACGAAGCAAACTGTCCCCACGAGGTGGGAGCAGGACCTGCTCTTCGGGCTCTCCAAGGCTAATCGGCGACCTTCGATGAGCAGGTGTTCCAGAAGGAGCCCCCCGCCCCCACCTGTCCTGCTTTGGGGCGGGAGCTGTGTCCCTCGGGACTGAGCTGCCGTCGAGCATACATCAGGGACCTAAGCCACAAGGTGGGTTACTGTCCTGAGTAAGCAAACACCCCTCGAAAAGACTGCCAGTGACTGACTCGCGCGAATGAGGAATAATGGACAACTACGCTGAGCTGTGTTCTCCTACCTCATGCTCCACATTGCTTCCCTAGCCTGCATTTTAAACAGCTGTTCCCAGGGTAAATTTTTAAAGATTTGTATTAAAATATAGCTGTCTCGAGGTAGCCGCTTGTTTATAGCCTTAGCCAGAGGACTTTCTCTCACCTCGTCTTCGGCTGGCTGTCCAGGTTGATTCTTCTATGTCGTAGTTACGACTTTATGCGGTCACGTGAGGAGGTGAGCACGGTGTCCACCTGCTCCACCGTCCTGATCGAAACTTGCAGCTTTTAATTTAATGGCTTCATCGCAACGCTCCGATTGAACTAAATCAAGAATTCACCACTCACCCAGTACTACAATGTACACTGCACTCTGTGTGTATGCCCTTATTCCAATCCTACTTAGCATTTGTCGAGCGGGTGTCCTGTGCACGTGCGTTGTGTGAGTAGCTCTATTTACGTTATTTCTGACTCTCACACCTATCCCAAAAGGTAGGCATTATTATCTGCATTATTCAGACGCGAACCTCAATCTTCAGAGGGATTAAGCAACTGGGCTGAGATCACAGTGTGACGACAGATTCGAACGCAGAGCCCCGCAGCTCCAACACCAGACTCCACCACACGTGACGGCTTCCACGCCTAGTCAGTGCCTCCACAGTCAGAGAAAATAAACCCTTCCCTTATTTGGAAATCAAGACCCAGGAGTCATCAAACGCGTCATCGTAATGGAAAGATAATTAATGATCATGCCACATATGTCACAAACGCCAGTCAACAACTAAGACTTCGAAAGACAGCTACAATCTGAAAGCTCCGTAAATGGGCAAATATTGATTATTAAGTACACGACAGGGCAACATCCAGGACAGGAAGCCCTGGGACCTTTCCCTAACGGGTTTTCATCGATGATTTTCCAAACAGAGGGCTGGGATGGTGAGGGGATATTCCAACGTCAGCTCAACAGCGTCTCGCCTTTCAAATGCCCATTTTTCTCTCTCCTTCATCTTCTGTTCAACCCTGGTTTGTTTGTTGTTGTTTTTTTTTTTTCCTGACTGAATAGTCAGCTCCAAACCTATCTCTTTTGGTGCCAGCCTAGCTCCTTTCCCAGAAAACATTCTAGAAAACTACTATCTGTGACCAGCAGCATCACCATCAACGCATACACACTCATGGACCGATAACGCACACGGAGTCACACAGCGATGAAGTCACGGGCTCGTCGCGAATCGTGACGTGTCCACATTTAGAACTTTTTCATCAACTCCCCGGTAAATCATCGCCAAAGATAAACAGCTATGATATTCTTTTATCCACATCCTCCCCCACAGGGTGGGGTTGGGCAGGGGGCTGAGCAGGCCAGGGAGATGCCACAGATGTAAGCAGGGGATAATGCCTGGGCAGGACTTGCTTTCGTAAATAAAGTTTTATTGGCACACGGCCACACCCATTTCTACACATATTGTCAACGTGGCTGCCTTCACGTCACAGTGGCCGGGTTGAGGAGCTGTGACAGAGACTGCGTGGCCCACCAAGTTGAAAATAGGTACTATCTGTCCTTTTACAGAAAAATTTCAAAAAGCGTCAATTCCTGGTTAGGACACAAAAAAGGACTTTGGCCTCGAGAAGCACCTTGCTAAAATCGAGCGTGAATACTCAAGAGAAAATCAGCGATCTAAACTCATAAATGTACTGAAAAAAAAAAAAAAGCAGGAGAGAATGATGTCCGAAAAATGGCAGAAAAGGCATTTTTCTATAAAGGAACACATTTTCCATAAGGAACACATTCTGACACTCACGGATCGGAGCGCCTTTGCAGGAGTCCTGGCGTCCAGCGGCGAAGTGGCAGCGTCCCACTGGAGGGAGAAAAAAAAACATCAATGGAGAGGGTAAGAGGAAGGGACAGACTGTACCCAACTGTGTCCCCTAAGGTGACACAGCTCGGGCCCCGAGAAACCTGCCCACGATTTCTCCATGGGGAAAAGCGACAGCAGGTGAGTGATGGTCCAGCTCCCCAGAGGGGACGGGCAGCTGGCTTTCTCCACGCCAGCCAGGCAGCCACCATCTTTTGGAACCCAACCGCAGAAGTGACATCCCATCAGCTCTGCTGTAGTGTAGTGTGTGTGTGTGTGCGCGTGTGTGTGTGTGAGAGAGAGAGACAGAGAGAGAGAGAGAGTCAGAGCCCATGCTCAAAAGAATAGTATGCACGAGGCCATGAATGGCAGGACACAGGGGTCCCCAGGCCCGTACACAGCGGGGCGGAGCACGTCGGCCTGGGGGGCCGCTGGCGGGAATCTGGATTTTACATGGAGGTAGAAACGGATGCTGCCAGAATTTATGAGATGCGGCTCAGTATCCAACGAGTCGTGACGTCTACTGAGCAAGCGTTTGCTTCACCGCCACCTACCCTGTCCCCCATGACACCCTTCAACTTCCTTGCCTCATGGGGAAAGACGCAAGTGCTGACTTTGCAGCCTACGGTGCTGCTCTCCCCCCTATTGCAACCTGTGTCGATGCTACAGACTTCTCAGTCACTCGAAATCTCTCTCTGCATCAGATTTTTTCCCATTTTTCTCTCCACCGATCTGACCCCTGCCGAGAGCCTTCCCTGCCATCGATCACGGACTTCTGTTCCTCGTGGACCTGACAGCATCACTACCGGACGATTGACGCCATTCGCTTATTTAGCATCTTGGTAAATGAATCTTGTTGAATTCAGGACAGGGGAGACAGGTGACCGCCACCAAACACAACGGCAAGGTTATTCTCTGACTTTTGACGCATGAGCTAAAAACAGCTGGGGTGGCCAATCAGTGACCATGAGTCCTGTTTAGCCTGTCAGGTGTCCTTGGCCCAATCGCGTTTGCATATGGGCCACCCGGGTCTTCCCAGAGCCGGCCATGCCTCTCTACCTTGTTTCTCCTCCCGCCCGCTTTATACGTACAGTCAGATCTTAGTTTTTCTGTTGTTGATCACCTTAAGGTAATATTTTTTTGAAGCAGAAAAAAAATTGTTATGGTGTTCTTTCCTTCATAGAAGTTTGTTGTTGATTTTGGGGGGCGGGAGAGGAGAATACATTCTTAGAAATTGCTAAAAACATTTTTTCGTCTCCTCGTGATCAAAATAAGTGTGGCGATGCCTATGTTTGCCAGAAAAAGTACATTACTTTCCTTCCGGTTCTGAAACGCCTTGGAAAAACTACATACCCTGTTTTTTAATAGTAATCGAAGCTAAATTGGCATCTAGAGAAAGACGAAGCACGCCATACAACCGAAGAAATTCCATTTTCATGCTGCAAAGATATTTTATAGACTTTTTTCTCCCTAGGGTAAACATAGCCTTTATCATGAAATCGAACGGTTTTCTCAATTTGTCTCTCAGGCGCGCGCCCAGTCTGCACATCATGGAATGCTCTGTCCTCCCAAGACAGACTGACAGCTCTCGATTACTCATGATCTGGCTTAACGAAAGCAGCCCGTCGTCCCTTATTGGAGATGACACAGCTTTGTGCCCTGGTGCAGATCTATTAAAATTATTGGTTATTTCTGTCGCAGATCTCTTCTAGAAAAAGTCCTCAGTCGTAAAATGCATCGTCTTATCATAAAAGAGAGAGAGAGAGAGAGAGCGCTTGAAATAAACATTCGATCTGGCACTAAGAGGACATAGAATACTAAACAGAATGACATTTCTGAAAAAACATGCCAAATGTCAACTCTCCCAAAAGATGTGTGATGCAGTCATCTCAGAGAAGAACATTTCGGCTAGTTGGACTTTAGGGCCCTGGCGAGGGTGAGCCGATGCTTAGGGGCGAAATTTAAGAAGACACCACGCTCACCTCACCCTACTCCTGGCCGCTGCTGGACACATGGGCTCGACTCCCTGAAGTGGCTTCTTGTCTACTATGGAACACATCGTTTAACTGCTCACCTGTTTTAGAGTTCTCTCCTACAATCATATTTATTTTTGCTCCCTGGATTTATTATTCAGTCCCTTACAACCTAAAACCCAAACGATGGATTCCTACAGAGAAAGGGTTATGTAAGGAGCATCCTGAGGAAATAAACACCATTAAGACACGGCCACAGCTGTACGGCTTTATAATCCGATAGGGAGAGAAGACACGCATTTCTTCTTTCTAAGAAAATCCTTGCTGGGGCCCTCCATTGCCCTTCAAACTAGGATGCTGACTCCTCATGCACTACATTGCCAAATGCCTGGCACCTGCTGTTCGCTTTCCAACTCAAGTATCTTTTTCATGTACGACTTGAATGAAAGCTCGAGTCAGCCATCTGAGACCTCCCGATCCATTGCAAGCCCAGAATTTTAAGCATCACCTAATGTCATGGACCTGAGGCTTTTTGTATTACTGAGCAGCCTTTCTTTCCCGAGTATTTCTCCTCCCTGTCATGATGGCTTGCCTCCTGCGTTTCTGATCCATCTCCTTCGATGCCATCCGCCCCCCGTTCTTCCTACACGTTGACACTGTTTCTGCTCAGAACCCTTTTCTCTCGTTGCTGTAGGTAACCTCCCTTGCCAGTCCCAGCCACCTGCGAGAATCTACTTTCTACATGTAAATGATTGACTTGAAAATCTACCCACTGCCAAGGCCTTTCTACCAGAAACAACGTCTTCGATCTCTTCGGATACATTTACTAAATGCCTGTTACGTTCCCGGGCATCGGGGGTGTGAAGGGGACCCAGACGGCCTCTGACCTCAGATGGCATCCCATGGAGGACGCCGATCGGTTCAGGAAAACAGACAACACGACACGTGGTGAAATGAACGCCCGAAGACGGAGCCCGCAGTTCCACGTGGCACTGGGACACCTCGACATCTCATCGAAATGAGGATTCCGATTCCAAAGGCCGCGCGGTAAGGCTGAAGAGTCAGCGTTTGTGCCCATCGTCCACGTGATGATGCTGCCGGTGGTCCACGGTGCATACGTCACGTAGCACGGCGTCAGCAGACTTCCCTGACCCTCACTCGGTCTGGGCAGTCGAAGCGGTGACGTGTGAGCTAAGACTTGGGGACAGTCTAAACTTGCCGAAGAATAATCCAAGGGGCACGTGACAGCCCATCAGGGAGAAGGCAGCCGGACCCAGCTGCACAGCGGGCACACACAACACACACAGCCCACGTCCACTCCCGTCACGTGGCAGGCCACGAGATGGAAGACAGCCTCTACCTTTCTCCCCCAGACCCTGGCCAATCACTGTAGGACTTTAATTCTACCTTAAAAATATCTTTCCTGTCAATTTTTTTATTTCAAAATCCTTCTATACAGAGACACATAGGACTTGACATCATACCCGACTGAATTACGTGATGTATATGATCTCAGAATCCGTTTCTGTGGTCTTTCTGCATGAGAGTGCTGTTCTGGCTGGCTCGTTTTTTCTGTGCTCACCATCCCTCCTAATGACCCACTTGTCTGCCACCGTCCTGCCACACTACCATCGAAGAATCCAGAAGGTATCTTTCCAGATTTTTCTTCATACTTAACCATATGCACATACACACAGAGAGACAGAGAGACAGAGAGACAGAGAGACAGAGAGAAAAAGAATTCTGTCATTGTTTTATAAAACTGGAGTGTCACATATATCTTTCTGCTTCTTGCTTTTCACCCTCAACAAGACATTATAGGAATTCCTGGACATCATCTAAGACATTCACATTCATGCTTTTGAATGGCTGCATGACGTGATATGCCATGTTGCTACACAGTCTAATTCACTCAACGACTCCTCTGTTGAAGGGCAGGTAGTTTGTTTCTAGTTTCTTCTCAGCTTGCAAATTGCCCACTACATATCGGGACATTGGTCCTTTCCTACTGAGCTTTATTTCTAGAGGATAGAGCTCCAAGATGAGAAGACTGGTTCACAGAGTAGATATGTTTAACATTTTGGTAGTTACTGACACATTAGTCTCCAAAAAAGGCTACAGAGTATTCGTATTATCATCAGCAATATGTGAAAGTGCCCATTTTTGCACATAGCTTCCAGCAATTTGTATTACTGCTTTAACATTATTTTATAGTACTTTTATACTTGAAGTGAGTGTCCGATGAGTAATATGTGCCCGCAGGATGTCATCCTTTTAGGCAGAGCCAGGAAGTCCTGCTAAAACTGAGTGCAGCAGGAAGGACATGAAGACAGTCAGCAAGACCTACTTATGGACTCGTTCTCTGCACCCTGATCTGAGAATCTGAGTCCTTGGTAACCGTGAGCCTCTTTCTACATTTGCTACAAGGCCACGAAACAGACACAGGCACATAGACACATCATTTCAGTAGCAAAAGGCTGACCAGCTAATGTGAAAAACCCCAGGATCCTCCAGGGTGGAGAATCTAATCGAGGTCCCTTATACCTCAAATCCGGGATGTGTCCAATGCTACAGCCTCAGCCTAAGTTTGAGGCAAAGTAGACTCACGCCAAACCTGCCCCATAAAAGGACCACAAGGACACTTTCTTGTATCCCGAGGAAAGCAGCAAAGGAATAAATGTCAAAAAAAAAAGTTGTAATAAAAATTCAAATTCATATCACCTGGAACATTGAAAAAAATGTTAAGCTATCCATTTAGCTTAAAGCAGAACATCTGAAACTATTTATGGTGAAGACATGGGCCGTGGTTTCATTTGCAATTCATGAGGACTCTCCTACTTTTTAAAAATGCAATAAAAATAAATTGCAAACATAAGATACAGAAATAAAAGAGGCAAACGTGGCACGCCGATGCTGTAGCGACGTGAGGTTACTGGAAACGTTTCTAAACATCACTCTCGGTTTACATACTTATCGCGGAAAAGGTCCAGGCCTTTTGTGGAGCGACGCCTGGTCCCCAGTGTCCGGCAAAACACGGGCCATTACTGTCTGGGCAGCACACCTCCCTCCTCTTAAGCCTAAGGGAAGCCGCATAGTATTTTTCCAAGAAAGAAGCACATTTCCCAACCAAGAGAAAATCAGGAAACGCAGAAACGATTAAAATAGAGGCAGAATTAAAAGAGAGACAGAAAACTTGCAAAAGCTTCAGGTGTTACTGGAACGATCGGACATTGGATCGAAATCACACTGCTGATTATGTTAAAAGGGAAAAAAAAAAAAAATAACAGACGACTATAAAACGTGGCCGAGGAGCCTTGAAAAGAACCAACAGAAATGGCAACCGAAATAACGAGACTTTGAAATTTAATAAATGAGTGTCACGGCGGGTTCAACATGGCCGAAGAGGCGACCGGGTAGCGAGACGATGGGGAAGATACTATCAGAATTCTGCACAGGGAGCAAAGTGATGCAAAGAGAATTTTAGAGACATGGGATGTAGAACATAGTACACGCCTTCTCGGAGTCCCGCAGGAAAAGACAGAGCACAGGGCCGAGGAAATAATAGGGAACAGGGAGGTGTTCTTTTTCCCAGAATGGGCGAGAGCCGTCCATCCACGAATCCAAGAGTTGCCAGGAATCTCAAGTAAAACTCATCAAGAAAAACGCATCCCTGGACCAGTCACGGTACAACTTGAGAACACCAAAGAGAATCCTAAACAGGGGAGAAAAAAAAGAAAGATCATCGTGGATGTGGGAACAGACTGACAGCTGCTTTTCGACAACAGAAGCGGAAGCCAGGAGTAAAGGGTTGGAAGCCCGCCGCCCGCCACGTGAACGCGCGTAAACACGCCCCACCCCAGCTGGGCCCGGAGACTTTGCTGTCAAACACTTGGACTGCGGCCTGTGAGACACCCCAAGCTGCAGGACCCAGCTAAGATGCACCCAGACTCCTGGTCCATGGAACGGCGGGTTGAGAAATGTCTACAAATGATAGTGCTGAGATCATCGGTGATAATAAGTGTGTGTCGTTTTGAAGGGTAAGCATTGGGGTAATTTGTCATGCAGCCATCGGTAAGTGACACACTTAGCATCCCTGCGTTCTGGCCGCCACCGTGCATAGCGACTACTCAGCCGTTTAAAAATAAAAATATAACGTAGGCCAAGCGGGGAAAGGCATGGATAATCCACAATCCAGCCAACTGTGGGTCGAGAAGGAGAATCTGACGCGGTAGCGTCTAGGGCAGGCCCGGAGGTCAGAAGACAGAAATCCATTGTCCCACACGTGGTTCCTTCTGAGGGCTGTGAAGAAAGGGCCTGTTCCAGGCCATTCTCCCTCTCTCGGAGATGGCTCTCTCTCTTCCCTGCACGAGTGTCTGTCCGTTTCTCTGCATTTCTCCCGTTTATAAGGACATCGATCCTATTGGATGAGGCCCGCCCGAATGACCTCACTCTACCTCTACAAGGAGCCTATTTCCCAAACAGGTCGTATTCTGAAGGATGGGGAGTTAGGACTTCAACAAATGAATTTGTAGCGGGGAGGGGGACACAATTCAACTCATAACACACAGTGAGGGACATTTAGATAGAGACCGAGCATTATTTGGACACCCACTCGGCATTTGGACTCACGAGTTCGTTCCAGCCCAAAATCATTGCCACACGCTGTTTTACTTGGTTCAGAGGGAGGTTAGGGCGGTGACAGTCATCCGTCTTGTCTGTCACTTAGGTGATAGTGGGCTCTGATCTGGTCTGGAGGGGTTCTTGATCACGGTTCTGTCCCTTTGTTATGTTTTCAGAAAACATACTGAAAACCAAAAGGCCGCCACTGTGTCCACCTGCCATTTGATACAGCGCAGTGCTGTATCATCACGGCACCGTGTAGCCGCGTAAATCACAGGTAAGGTCTTTAAAACCCCAAATGGAAGCCGTCCCTCAGCTGTCCCATGGGCCAGCTGTCCACCCACTGACTCTCTCTGTGATGAAGTACGAAGCCACTAAAACTGTCCCGGGGGTCGGAGACTCGGAGCCACGTCCGCAACCCAGCGTCAGCCCACAGGTGACGCCCACGAGAGCCAACGCCACAGGAGAAGGGGAGCATCCGCGCGGTCCCTCCTGAGCGCGGCCTGCACGGTGAACCGAGGCCTCCCCTCCGGGTGGAAGCTGACGGCGGACGTGCGGAAATCCAGCTTCGTCTCCTGCACGCACGGACGGCTGCTGTCACCGTGACCCAGAGCAGGTGCGTGCCCACTGTGCGCCCCAGCAGGTGCGTGCCCACTGTGCACCCCAGCAGGTGCGTGCCCACTGTGCGCCCCGTCGCACACAGCCCGGATCCTCCCCAGTCAGAACGAAGCCGTTTAGAGCAAAGATGCTGGGTGAGGGCTGTCCCCCTAAGACATCGGGCGAAACAAGCACGGGCCGGGGAATGTCACGGGTGTTCCCTGCTACTGAAGGTGACTAGATTATTAGATTCGGACTGTCCGATTTCCTCCGGACTGGACTTTCTGGAACAAGCTGCAGCAATATGATTGGCACAGTGGAAAACAGACAGAAAATAGGTGGACGATTCCCAATTTGGGAGACAGCCTAGCCTACTAAGTGCATTGAATAATAATACAAATCGCAGCGGTGTCTAAAGTCTATTAAAGATCCACATTGTGGGAGAAAAAATAAACGAAAGAAGAAAAGCGTTATTTCAGGCAGGAAACGTAATGAATCAATGAACATTCAAGTGACAGGATCTTTGTCTCCATAAAGAAAGTTGGATTGAAATCAAAGGTGCTTAGCTAATGCCTGCCAGACTCCGAGGGAGGGCCAGTAAAATCAACTGTGAGGGACGGAGGGGAAAGGGGAGAGGGAGAGGGAGGGAGGGAGAGAGAGAGAGAGAGAGAGAGAGAGACAGAGAGACAGAGAGACAGAGAGACAGAAACAGAGACACAGAGAGAGAGAGAGAGACAGACACACACACACACAGGTGGGGTTGGGGCTGGCTGTTGCGGCTGGCTAAGAACATTGCCCTGTGAGCAGCGGCCGGAGGCTTCGTTCTGTCCTGTCCCGCTGTGGGCCGTCCATTCCCAACTGTCCTTTGATGCTTTGATGGCACAGAGCCTTTCAGATAGAGCTGGTTTCACAAAACACCCAGGATAGGCTGCTGGCGAAGAAACAACGAGATGCTTGTCAGCTCTGCTCCACCGAAGGCCACATTTATGTCCACCAGGCCTTCAAAAAAAAAAAAAAA
>NW_011889272.1:305036-308401 GCF_000151845.1 Pteropus vampyrus | reverse complement strand
CCCCAGCAGGTGCGTGCCCACTGTGCGCCCCGTCGCACACAGCCCGGATCCTCCCCAGTCAGAACGAAGCCGTTTAGAGCAAAGATGCTGGGTGAGGGCTGTCCTCCTAAGACATCGGGCGAAGCAGGCACGGGCCGGGCAATGTCACGGGTGTTCCCTGCTACTGAAGGCGACTGCCTTATTAGATTCGGGCTGTCCGATTTCCTCCGGACTGGACTTTCTCGAACAAGCTGCAGCAATATGATTGGCACAGTGGAAAACAGACAGAAAATAGGTGGACAATTCCCAATTTGGGAGACAGCCTAGCCTACTAAGTGCATTGAATAATAATACAAATCGCAACGGTGTCTAAAGTCTATTAAAGATCCACATTGGGGGAGAAAAAATAAACGAGAGAAGAAAAGCGTTATTTCAGGCAGGAAACGTAATGAATCAATGAACATTCAAGTGGGAGGATCTTTGTCTCCGTAAAGAAAGCTGGATTTAAATCAAAGGTGCTTAGCTAATGCCTGCCAGACTCCGAGGGAGGGCCAGTAAAATCAACTGTGAGGGACGGAGGGGGAGAGGGAGAAGGAGGGAGGGAGGGAGGGAGGGAGAGAGAGAGAGACAGAGAGACAGAGAGACAGAGAGACAGAGAGACAGAAACAGAGACACAGAGAGAGAGAGAGAGACACACACACACACAGGTGGGGTTGGGGCTGGCTGTCGCGGCTGGCTAAGAACATTGCCCTGTGAGCAGTGGCCGGAGGCTTCGTTCTGTCCTGTCCCGCCGTGGGCTGTCCATTCCCAACTGTCCTTTGATGCTTTGATGGCACAGAGCCTTTCAGATAGAGCTGGTTTCACAAAACACCCAGGATGGGCTGCTGGCGAAGAAACAACGAGATGCTTGTCAGCTCTGCTCCACCGAAGGCCACATTTATGTCCACCAGGCCTTCAAAAAAAAAAAAAAAGAGGCATCCTCCGTACGAGTCATTAGCAAGACTCAAGACGGACGAGAGCCGATGAGAAAACAGCCCGCGGGTAAACGAGGTGGATGGACGGACAACGAGAAAGCCTACCTGTGTCGCTGCCCACGAATGTCAGAGTCCTTCCCAGGGTGGCAGGGGGAGACCGGTTTTATTGAATTCTCATATGCGTTTAAAATACAAACAAAAAAGAAACTTAGCGGAAATTTACTTACCCTGCACATGTAGCAGGTGATCATTATAAAAACGTTAACTACACAGAAGAGACGCTGGGAAGCAGGGGTTCTTATAATTTAGTGCGACCCTATCCTAATGCAAAGGGAAAATAATCAATGAACGTGTTTTCCTGGGACAGGCAGGTGGATTGAATTCTCAACGTGACATCCACTGACCAAATGTTTATGGGAAGCCTGCTTTATGCCGAGCCATGTCCCAACTGTTGGGACCGCCACGAGAAATAAAATTCCTAAGATTCTCTGCCATCCTGGCATCCATATTTTGGCAGGGGGAGATAGCTCTTAGACAAAAGAAATAAAATATACCATATTTTAGATATTGGTGTATTAGTTTCCTATGGCTAATGTAATAAATTACAACAAACTTGGTGAGTTAAAACAACACAAATATATTCTTGTATACGTCCAGAAATCAGAAGTCCAAAATCCTTCCTGGGGATACTAAGTCTAATGGGATTCTTAGTCATTCAGTAAAAACTGGCTCAATGAAGACAACAAAGAAAATTCCGTGGAAAAGCTGCATTCCGACACCTGTTCGGGATTCACCCTTTTCTGTTGACGGAGACTAACTCGACGTCTGCTCAGGAATCTGTCTGCAGCTTCTCAGACACCCATCACCTGGAGGGCTGTGTTCTCTGGTCCACCGACGACCTTCATTCCTTGAAGTCACACTGCACCTCAACCCGACTTCATTTTCTCCGAGAATCGCTGGCGTTCTTGGCTACATTTTTGCATTTCTTGGTTGCCTCTTGTGGAATTAATTACGAAACTTCCTTCCGCTCCGTAACGCTAATGAAAAATATTAGCCCCGCGCGGGGATGCAATGACAGCTGAATATTCTTTCTTAGTGGTCAAATCGTGATGTCGCAAAGCCATTGCCTGTCTTCCCTGTGTTTCTCCTTCCATGGGCAGTTCAAAAGTGCATTTAAGGGTAGACTCTCCATTTGCTAGTAAAATCCTTAGCCTGCTGAGTTATGAGCACAACTGTCTTTTTCAAGACCAGCTGGACAGAATCTGTGAGTGTCTTGTTAACACATCTGGACCAATCTAATCTCCACTCACAGAATATTCTAAAAAGCCTGCTGGTGGCTTATCCGACTGCGTGTACTCAATTCTTAAGTCAAATAGTCAGGTGGGGCTGCCCAGTGCAGACCTTTGCCTCTAAGAAAATGTGGAGGAATTCTTTAACTTGGGGTTTCACGGAAATATCAGAATGATTATTGAGAATATCTAACTCGAAACGCAGAAGGCGAAATATGAATATAATTTCCCAGAGGATTTACTTGAAGGTTACGAACCAGTAAACATGACAAGTGATGCGATTTTGTCATTAGTTTTCAATCCCTCCTTCTCGGAAGCTGATTAACAAAGCAAAAATTAAGTTGGCGTGGAATAGCAGAAGAGAACAATTTTTCTACGATGTTTTTCTCGTGTGGTCCAAGTGTCCAGGTTCCGCTATCCACGTCTTCACGGCCCCCAGGCTCTGCTCCCGGGATGCCCTCTGCTCCAAATGCCCCTTTTCTTGAGGCAAGTCCCTGTTCCTTTGTGGGGCCTTGTGTTAACTCTCACGTGCTCGTCCCAGGCTCTGTACACTGTTCCTTGTGCCTGAGTGCGTATCGCCGTCTGGCACAAATGTGAGAGACTTTCAGACTTCTTATCCTGGAGAAGTCCTTGCTTCTTGGCCACTCAAAGTGGAGGTCCCCCGGAAGACACAAACCCTCGGCGGGCATAGGCGCGTAAACAGTGTCACATCCTGGGCAATGCCACAAAGTACTCCCCACTGTGGCAGCTCACCCCCACTTGCAAGGGTCACAGTGCGTTTTCAACTCAGGGATGGAGAAAGGGTGTGTAGGACCGACGCGTGCTCAGAGGCTGGAGGTGATGGTTTCGTGGAATAGGGGATGGAGCTTTGGGTCTCAACGAGAATTCAGAAGAAAAAGCTAAAGGATTTGTCTGTCCACGAAAGGCTGACCGGGAAAACCTCGCCCGGGAGAGCAGAGTCCCGTAACTGTCCTCGTGGACCTCCGAGCTGGGGGACTTTGCCCCTGTGAGAAATCACAGTCGAAATGTGGATTCTCTGCCTAGCGTGAAAATTCCGAAACAAGAAAACTCGTCAGAGCAGAAGCCCGTGCAAATCCTTCTGGAAAGTCCGCCCAGAACCTAA
>NW_011889272.1:300732-302431 GCF_000151845.1 Pteropus vampyrus | reverse complement strand
ACACATTGCTCTGGGTAGCTACGTTTCATCTTTTAACTGCGATCGATAGACTCATGAAAGACAGGTACTGTGCCTTATTATTTTTTTGAATACCCTACTACATTTAGCAAAATAGATCCCCAAGAATATGTGGGTCGCAGAACTAAGGAAGGACAAAGCAAGGAGAGAAATCCTCTCTGAGGTGCAAGCATATAAGGGGGGGGCCGGACTTTGGGGTTGAGGCGTTCCTTTGGGAAAAAAATCTCCCCGCAATCCAGTCCCCGCCCTGAGCAAAAGATATTGCTAGAGAAATCTGATGCTCCTAGTGCACTGAATTTACACCAAGACAACAGCAAAGAACCCACACACTAATGGTCTAGCTTTAGAAGAGGTGTACCATTTCCAGGCATAAATATTATCTATCTCAGTCTCTAGCTTCTTACACATTATATCCAGCATCCAATTTAAAAGATATGCGTCACACAAAAATAGGCAAGGGGGAAAAAAAAAAAAGACCCAGCCCTCAAGAGAAAAAGCAATCGATATAAGCAGAGCAAGAGATAATCATGTGTTCGAACTATAAAACAAGGAATAACTAGGAATATATTAAAGATGCTAGTCTGACATGTGGAAAACATGCATGAAGAGATGGGAGAATCTGGGCAGAGATCTGAAAACTCTCACACTATGGAAATGCTAGGATTTGTCTTAAAAAGCATGGTAACGGACATGAAGAATGCCTTCGGCTGGCCGTTCGGTAGACTCGGTACAGCCAAAGAAAGAATTGGTGAACTTGAACGTAGCTCAACGGAAATGATGCAAGCTGAAAGACTAAGGCAAAGAGGAAGGAGAAAACCAGAACAATAGAACAGAGCATCCAAGAGTTATGGGATAAGACCAAGAGATCTTACAGGGATGATTGGATTCCTACCATAAGAAGAGAGACGAAACACAGCAAACTAGATATTTGAAACTATAGTGGCTGACAATTTTCAAAAAATAACAGAAGTCATCAAATGACAGTTCCAATTAAGTTCCCCCCACACACGCATGCATGTCTAAACACGATATAACCAAGCTGTAAAAATTAAAGAGAAACCCTTAAAGGCAGCCATAGAAGGGAAAAAAGGCATCACATAATTACGCAAAGAAATAAAGATAAGAATTAGAGCAGACTTCTCATCAGAAGCTATGAAAACCAGAAGATTCTGGAGTGGCGTCTTTAAAGGGCTGGGAGGACAAAAAAGAAAGAGAAACAGTGTCTATCCAGATTCCATACCCAGAATGAAAACATCTGCCAGAATGAAAGAGAGACAAAAACTCAGAAATAAAAACGAAAACCAAGAAAATGCACTATGAGGAGAACCGAGGCATGAGAAACATTCTTGAAAGTTCTTTGATTAAGAGGAGTATGCTAACAGAGAGCCACTTGATTCTCAAGAAAAAAATAAAGGTTTCCGTAAATCAACATGTGAAAGATAAATATGGAAGATAATTTGTCTTGCTTTAATTGCTCTAAAACCCTTGATTTTCTAAAGCAAAAACAGAAGCAGTGTATTGTGTGTTTATAGCATATTAAAAGTAACATGTATTCCAAAATATGTGAAGGATGGAAGGGAGGGAGGAAGTATATCGTTGTGGTCTTCATACCAATTTAAAGGGTATCGTTTTATTTGTAGGTAGACTGTAACTAATGAAAGAAGTGTATTTTAAACCATAG
>NW_011889272.1:296650-299577 GCF_000151845.1 Pteropus vampyrus | reverse complement strand
GATTTAGGACATAGCTTTAAAAAAAAAACAATTTCAAATATTCATTTGGTCCTTAGACTTTTTTTTTTTCAAATAGGCCCCTTTGTGAAACTCGACACGCTGTAGGAATAGTATTTCACTTGAAGGCTCGAACTTTTCTGTTAACCTGTCAGCAAATACTGATGGCGGTGTCCACGCAAACATTCTAGGTTGAACAGACTTCGTACGAAGTGGACCGTGGAACCGCCAGTTTGTCCCACGAAAATGACAGTTTCGAAAGTTTCACGGCTGTAGGATCCCGGCAAGTGGCATAGCATCTTTCCTTCATGTGTCCTCATGACTAAAAGAAAGTTGCTGTCTTACTAAATCACCTCTGAGATTTCTAGCAGGTCCCAAAAACGTATGTCGATGATCCTGAAAAAAATCACAGAAGGCGAAGACATCGCCCAAGGAGGTGACAGCCCCCTTCGGGCAGGTAAAATAGACCCAAATGAAATTCTAAATACCAGAGGTGTGCTCACATCCTAAAGCGACTTTTTAAAAAAAACTCGTGGTCAGAAAAAAAAAAAAAGATGAGAAAAATCTTGGCATTTATTTCATCCTAATAGAGCCATTTCTGTTAAGATAAATGAAGTTAGCTCACGATCATCTTTATTTCCGTCATCTACTCTGGGGAGCTGTCGGTCTCATTTTTCAAATCCCACTGTCTGGTTACCACGGGCCATTATTAGTCGTTGAGATAACGCTTTCATAATCAAGAGTCATAAACCTCGGCTCTCAATCTCCTGTTTGCTTGATACACCCGAGACCACAAAATATACTTTCCCCAGACCTGCCTGAACAACCTGTCTCCCCAATCAACCGAAAACTGTAGAATATTCTTGCCCAGGATGTGTTTATATTTCTACCATTTTTTCCAAAAACTAATAACACTTTATCTTAGCAGAAAAACCGCCTCACCCTATTTGTCATTTGTCACCACACTCCTATTTGTCATTTTCCTTTTCTTCGGAGCTATTCAAGTGTCTGTAACATCCACAGTTTCTGCTCATTGCAGCAAGCTCCTGAGGTTGCTGAGAGAAGCCAGCCATTTCTATCGACCAACTTTTTATCTGCTGAAAGGAGACCCAACAGCATTTCCTCACTAAGATTCAAAAAAAAAAAAAGCGAAAACGTTTATCCGTAAAGATATAGGCACTCCGACGTTCACTGCAGCATTATTCACGGTGCCCAAGACATAGAAACGACCTAAGTGTCTTGTCCTTCGATGGATGATTAGATAAAGAAGATGTGGTACATATATACAATGGAATAATACTCAGACCACAGGAAAGGATGAAATACTGCCATTTTTGACAAGATGAATGAATTCTGAGAGTATCGTGCTAAGAGAAACAAGTCCAATGGAGAAGGATGAGAATAATATGATTTAACTCATACTCAGGATATAAAACAGAAAGCAACAGACGAACCAACAAAACAGGCTAATAGACACAGACAACGCTATGGTAGTTATCCCAGCAAAAGAAGGGGGGGCGGGGAAGTAGAGGATCAGGGGGTCGAACAGACGGTGATGGAAGAGATTTGACTTTGGGTGGTCAACACAGAGTACAATACACAGATGGTGTATATTATAGAATCGTACACCTGACACTTATATAACGTATTAACTGATGCCACCCCAATGAACTTAAGAAAATTAAGAAGTGGGTAAATGATCTGCTGATGGGCTCACCGTCAAGATGGAGGAGCATGACTTCCTTCACGCTTATCGAAAGAATGATCACAAGGAATGCTGTGCCCAAGAAGTTCACAGGGGGCAGCTATTTAAATATTTACATCTTCTTTCTTTTCCTCCCGTTATTCTTCTTCTAGCATTTTCAAAGTTTAGGGGAGTTTGTCACTGATAAACTTCTACAAAAATATACTTGCCTGGGCCTACCAGACCCCAAGTATTAAGGAATCTCACCCAATTTACTCCAGTGTCTTCCGCAGATATGATGACTTTGAATGTAAGCCATGACATGAAAACTTGGGGAACACAGCGAAGCCTCCTGACGGTGATAGATTATGTTGCCCACGGAGTAATTTACTTTAAAAACAGTTCAGTATAAGACAGAACCATGCACGTGTGCAAGTGTCCTAGTAAACTTTAACCCACGCGCTAGAGGGGGCTATTTAGCGTAATCAGAAACCCACGCTTCAGAGGCAGATTTCAGGCGTTTCGAACATTGTTGCTGAAACGGACAGCAGAAGGCATGTTAATTAAAGACCTGAGTGCTGTTCTAAATGCAACGTTTAGGTACGAGGAGGAACAAGGGTGAGCGAGCTGGGTGGCGGGAGGAAAAGTCTTCAAAACAAGGCTCAAGATGCGGAGGTCGTTGGATTCCATACGTGAGCACCAAGTAGAAACGTGGGAGGGTCTGCCCCAGCCACCCAGCTTCTGCCGTCAGGTCTCATGGCGCAAACACAGGCTGCTATGCTAACGCAGAAGGCACAGAAGTGTGGTCGTTTGGGACAGCTCAAGGCGATATTAGAAGAAAATTTGTACTCTTAGATATTCATTCTTAATAAAGAACGAAAACCAATAATTTAAACATCATTTTCTAATACCTAGAGAGAGAATGATAAAAGAAATCAAAAGAGTCTACGGCCACGCCACCCTGAACGTGCCCGATCCCGTCTGATCTCGGAAGCTCAGCAGGGTCGGGCCTGGTTAGTACTTGGATGGGAGACCACCTAGGAAGATCGGGTGCTGTAGGCGTAAAAAATAAAAAAAAACAAGGAAATCAGAATGAATTAAGGAAAACAAGTAAATTAGTTGCAAACACAAAACAATACAACCAATACATACATCTAAAAGTGTTTGTTATTTTAAAAGACCAACTATTCACCTCATTTTAATAGCAGAATATATAAAAGTGAAAAAAGAGATAATAATAAAGACA